>NW_028225930.1:0-109316 GCF_052327205.1 Somniosus microcephalus
TGATTCACCCTCCAGACTTCACCTTCTCCTTCTCCTTCTTCTGCTTCTTCTGATTCACCCTCCAGACTTCACCTTCTCCTTCTCCTTATTCTGCTTCTTTTGATTCACCCTCCAGACTTCACCTTCTCCTTCTCCTTCTTCTACTTCTTCTGCTTCACACTCCTGACTTCACCTTCTCCTTCTCCTTCTTCTACTTCTTCTGATTCACCCTCCAGACTTCACCTTCTCCTTCTCCTTCTTCTGCTTCTTCTGCTTCACCCTCCAGACTTCACCTTCTCCTTCTCCTTCTTCTGCTTCTTCTGCTACGCCCTCCAGACTTCACCTTCTCCTTCTCCTTCTTCTGCTTCTTCTGCTTCACCCTCCTGACTTCACCTTCTCCTTCTCCTTCTTCTACTTCTTCTGATTCACCCTCCAGACTTCACCTTCTCCTTCTCCTTCTTCTGCTTCTTCTGCTTCACCCTCCAGACTTCACCTGATCCTTCTCCTTCTTCTGCTTCTACTGCTACGCCCTCCAGACTTCACCTTCTCCTTCTCCTTCTTCTGCTTCTTCTGCTTCACCCTCCTGACTTCACCTTCTCCTTCTCCTTCTTCTACTTCTTCTGCTTCACCCCCCTGACTTCACCTTCTCCTTCTCCTTCTTCTGCTTCTTCTGATTCACCCTCCTAACTTCACCTTCTCCTTCTCCTTCTTCTGCTTCTTCTGATTCACCCTCCTGACTTCACCTTCTCCTTCTCCTTCTTCTGCTTCTTCTGATTCACCCTCCAGACTTCACCTTCTCCTTCTCCTTCTTCTGCTTCTTCTGATTCTCCCTCCAGACTTCACCTTCTCCTTCTCCTTCTTCTGCTTCTTCTGATTCACCCTCCAGACCTCACCTTCTCCTTCTCCTTCTTCTGCTTCTTCTGATTCACCCTCCTGACTTCACCTTCTCCTTCTCCTTCTTCTGCTTCTTCTGATTCAGCTCCAGACTTCACCTTCTCCTTCTCCTTCTTCTGCTTCTTCTGAATCACCCTCCAGACTTCACCTTCTCCTTCTCCTTCTTCTGCTTCTTCTGATTCACCCTCCAGACCTCACCTTCTCCTTCTCCTACTTCTACTTCTTCTGATTCACCCTCCAGACTTCATCTTCTCCTTCTCCTTCTTCTGCTTCTTCTTATTCACCCTCCAGACTTCACCTTCTCCTTCTCCTTCTTCTGCTTCTTCTGATTCACCCTCCAGACTTCACCTTCTCCTTCTCCTTCTTCTGCTTCTTCTGATTCACCCTCCAGACTTCACCGTCTCCTTCTCCTTATTCAGCTTCTTCTGATTCACCCTCCAGACTTCATCTTCTCCTTCTCCTTCTTCTGCTTCTTCTGCTTCACCCTCCAGATTTCACCTTCTCCTCCTCCTTCTTCTGCTTCTTCTGCTTCACCCTTCAGACTTCACCTTCTCCTTCTCCTTCTTCTGCTTCTTCTGATTCACCCTCCAGACCTCACCTTCTCCTTCTCCTTCTTCTACTTCTTCTGATTCACCCTCCAGACTTCACCTTCTCCTTCTCCTTCTTCTGCTTCTTCTGATTCTCCCTCCAGACTTCACCTTCTCCTTCTCCTTCTTCTGCTTCTTCTGATTCACCCTCCAGACCTCACCTTCTCCTTCTCCTTCTTCTGCTTCTTCTGATTCACCCTCCTGACTTCACCTTCTCCTTCTCCTTCTTCTGCTTCTTCTGATTCAGCTCCAGACTTCACCTTCTCCTTCTCCTTCTTCTGCTTCTTCTGAATCACCCTCCAGACTTCACCTTCTCCTTCTCCTTCTTCTGCTTCTTCTGATTCACCCTCCAGACCTCACCTTCTCCTTCTCCTACTTCTACTTCTTCTGATTCACCCTCCAGACTTCATCTTCTCCTTCTCCTTCTTCTGCTTCTTCTTATTCACCCTCCAGACTTCACCTTCTCCTTCTCCTTCTTCTGCTTCTTCTGATTCACCCTCCAGACTTCACCTTCTCCTTCTCCTTCTTCTGCTTCTTCTGATTCACCCTCCAGACTTCACCGTCTCCTTCTCCTTATTCAGCTTCTTCTGATTCACCCTCCAGACTTCATCTTCTCCTTCTCCTTCTTCTGCTTCTTCTGCTTCACCCTCCAGATTTCACCTTCTCCTCCTCCTTCTTCTGCTTCTTCTGCTTCACCCTTCAGACTTCACCTTCTCCTTCTCCTTCTTCTGCTTCTTCTGATTCACCCTCCAGACCTCACCTTCTCCTTCTCCTTCTTCTACTTCTTCTGATTCACCCTCCAGACTTCATCTTCTCCTTCTCCTTCTTCTGCTTCTTCTGATTCACCCTCCAGACTTCACCTTCTCCTTCTTCTGCTTCTTCTGATTCACCCTCCAGACTTCGCCTTCTCCTTCTCCTTCTTCTACTTCTTCTGATTCACCCTCCAGACTTCACCTTCTCCTTCTCCTTCTTCTACTTCTTCTGATTCATCCTCCAGTCTTCACCTTCTCCTTCTCCTTCTTCTGCTTCTTTTGATTCACCCTCCAGACTTCACCTTCTCCTTCTCCTTCTTCTGCTTCTTCTGATTCACCCTCCTGACTTCACCTTCTCCTTCTCCTTCTTCTGCTTCTTCTGATTCACCCTCCAAACTTCACCTTCTCCTTCTCCTTCTTCTACTTCTTCTGATTCACCCTCCAGACTTCACCTTCTCCTTCTACTTCTTCTGCTTCTTCTGATTCACCCTCCAGACTTCACCTTCTCCTTCCCCTTCTTCTACTTCTTCTGATTCACCATCCAGACTTCACCTTCTCCTTCTCCTTCTTCTGCTTCTTCTGCTTCACCCTCCAGACTTCACCTTCTCCTTCTCCTTCGTCTAATTCTTAAGATTCACCCTCCAGACTACACCTTCTCCTTCTACTTCTTCTACTTCTTCTGATTCACCCTCCAGACTTCACCTTCTCCTTCTCCTTCTTCTGCTTCTTCTGATTCACCCTCCAGACTTCACCTTCTCCTTCTCCTTCTTCCAGTTCTTCTGATTCACCCTCCAGACTTCACCTTCTCCTTCTCCTTCTTCTACTTCTTCTGATTCACCCTCCAGACTTCACCTTCTCCTTCTCCTTCTTCTACTTCTTCTGCTTCTCCCTCCAGACTTCACCTTCTCCTTCTCCTTCTTCTGCTCCTTCTGATTCACCCTCCAGACTTCACCTTCTCCTTCTCCTTCTTCTACTTCTTCTGATTCACCCTATAGACTTCACCTTATCCTTCTCCTTCTTCTACTTCTTCTGATTCACCCTCCAGACTTCACCTTCTCCTTCTCCTTCTTCTACTTCTTCTGATTCACCCTCCAGACTTCACCTTCTCCTTCTCCTTCTTCTGCTTCTTCTGCTTCACCCTCCAGACTTCACCTTCTCCTTCTCCTTCTTCTGCTTCTTCTGCTTCGCCCTCCAGACTTCACCTTCTCCTTCTCCTTGTTCTGCTTCTTCTGCTTCACCCTCCAGATTTCACCTTCTCCTCCTCCTTCTTCTGCTTCTTCTGCTTCACCCTCCTGACTTCACCTTCTCCATCTCCTTCTTCTACTTCTTCTGATTCACCCTCCAGTCTTCACCTTCTCCTTCTCCTTCTTCTGCTTCTTCTGCTTCACCCTCCAGACTTCAACTTCTCCTTCTCTTTCTTCTGCTTCTTCTGATTCACCCTCCA
Organism: Somniosus microcephalus; assembly: GCF_052327205.1. Classification (NCBI taxonomy): domain Eukaryota; kingdom Metazoa; phylum Chordata; class Chondrichthyes; order Squaliformes; family Somniosidae; genus Somniosus; species Somniosus microcephalus. Next base: position 3,657 of record NW_028225930.1, read on the forward strand.
GACTTCACCTTCTCCTTCTCCTTCTTCTGATTCTTCTGAATCACACTTCAGACTTCACCTTCTCCTTCTCCTTCTTCTGCTTCTTCTGATTCACCCTCCTGACTTCACCTCCTCCTTCTCCTTCTTCTACTTCTTCTGATTCACCCTCCTGACTTCACCTTCTCCTTCTCCTTCTTCTACTTCTTCTGCTTCACCCTCCAGACTTCACCTTCTCCTTCTCCTTCTTCTTCTTCTTCTGATTCACCCTCCAGACTTCACCTTCTCCTTCTCCTTCTTCTGCTTCTTCTGATTCACCCTCCAGACTTCACCTTCTCCTTCTCCTTATTCTGCTTCTTTTGATTCACCCTCCAGACTTCACCTTCTCCTTCTCCTTCTTCTACTTCTTCTGCTTCACACTCCTGACTTCACCTTCTCCTTCTCCTTCTTCTACTTCTTCTGATTCACCCTCCAGACTTCACCTTCTCCTTCTCCTTCTTCTGCTTCTTCTGCTTCACCCTCCAGACTTCACATTCTCCTTCTCCTTCTTCTGCTTCTTCTGCTACGCCCTCCAGACTTCACCTTCTCCTTCTCCTTCTTCTGCTTCTTCTGCTTCACCCTCCTGACTTCACCTTCTCCTTCTCCTTCTTCTACTTCTTCTGATTCACCCTCCAGACTTCACCTTCTCCTTCTCCTTCTTCTGCTTCTTCTGCTTCACCCTCCAGACTTCACCTGATCCTTCTCCTTCTTCTGCTTCTACTGCTACGCCCTCCAGACTTCACCTTCTCCTTCTCCTTCTTCTGCTTCTTCTGCTTCACCCTCCTGACTTCACCTTCTCCTTCTCCTTCTTCTACTTCTTCTGCTTCACCCCCCTGACTTCACCTTCTCCTTCTCCTTCTTCTGCTTCTTCTGATTCACCCTCCTAACTTCACCTTCTCCTTCTCCTTCTTCTGCTTCTTCTGATTCACCCTCCTGACTTCACCTTCTCCTTCTCCTTCTTCTGCTTCTTCTGATTCACCCTCCAGACTTCACCTTCTCCTTCTCCTTCTTCTGCTTCTTCTGATTCTCCCTCCAGACTTCACCTTCTCCTTCTCCTTCTTCTGCTTCTTCTGATTCACCCTCCAGACCTCACCTTCTCCTTCTCCTTCTTCTGCTTCTTCTGATTCACCCTCCTGACTTCACCTTCTCCTTCTCCTTCTTCTGCTTCTTCTGATTCAGCTCCAGACTTCACCTTCTCCTTCTCCTTCTTCTGCTTCTTCTGAATCACCCTCCAGACTTCACCTTCTCCTTCTCCTTCTTCTGCTTCTTCTGATTCACCCTCCAGACCTCACCTTCTCCTTCTCCTACTTCTACTTCTTCTGATTCACCCTCCAGACTTCATCTTCTCCTTCTCCTTCTTCTGCTTCTTCTTATTCACCCTCCAGACTTCACCTTCTCCTTCTCCTTCTTCTGCTTCTTCTGATTCACCCTCCAGACTTCACCTTCTCCTTCTCCTTCTTCTGCTTCTTCTGATTCACCCTCCAGACTTCACCGTCTCCTTCTCCTTATTCAGCTTCTTCTGATTCACCCTCCAGACTTCATCTTCTCCTTCTCCTTCTTCTGCTTCTTCTGATTCACCCTCCAGACTTCACCTTCTCCTTCTCCTTCTTCTGCTTCTTCTGATTCACCCTCCAGACTTCACCTTCTCCTTCTCCTTCTTCTACTTCTTCTGATTCACCCCCCAGACTTCATCTTCTCCTTCTCCTTCTTCTGCTTCTTCTGATTCACTCTCCAGACTTCACCTTCTCCTTCTCCTTCTTCTGCTTCTTCTGATTCACCCTCCAGACTTCACCTTCTCCTTCTCCTTCTTCTACTTCTTCTGATTCACCCTCCAGACTTCACCTTCTCCTTCTCCTCCTTCTACTTCTTCTGATTCACCCTCCAGTCTTCACCTTCTCCTTCTCCTTCTTCGGCTTCTTCTGATTCACCCTCCAGACTTCACCTTCTCCTTCTCCTTCTTCTGCTTCTTCTGATTCACCCTCCAGACTTCACCTTCTCCTTCTCCTTCTTCTGCTTCTTCTGATTCACCCTTCAGACTTCACCGTCTCCTTCTCCTTCTTCTGCTTCTTCTGATTCACCCCCCAGAGCTCACCTTCTACTTCTCCTTCTTCTACTTCTTCTGATTCACCCTCCAGACTTCATCTTCTCCTTCTCCTTCTTCTGCTTCTTCTGATTCACCCTCCAGACTTCACCTTCTCCTTCTCCTTCTTCTGCTTCTTCTGATTCACCCTCCAGACTTCGCCTTCTCCTTCTCCTTCTTCTACTTCTTCTGATTCACCCTCCAGACTTCACCTTCTCCTTCTCCTTCTTCTACTTCTTCTGATTCACCCTCCAGTCTTCACCTTCTCCTTCTCCTTCTTCTGCTTCTTTTGATTCACCCTCCAGACTTCACCTTCTCCTTCTCCTTCTTCTGCTTCTTCTGATTCACCCTCCTGACTTCACCTTCTCCTTCTCCTTCTTCTGCTTCTTCTGATTCACCCTCCAAACTTCACCTTCTCCTTCTCCTTCTTCTACTTCTTCTGATTCACCCTCCAGACTTCACCTTCTCCTTCTACTTCTTCTGCTTCTTCTGATTCACCCTCCAGACTTCACCTTCTCCTTCTCCTTCTTCTGCTTCTTCTGATTCACCCTCCAGACTTCACCTTCTCCTTCTCCTTCTTCTGCTTCTTCTGATTCACCCTCCAGACTTCACCTTCTCCTTCTCCTTCTTCTGCATCTTCTGATTCACCCTCCAGACTTCACCTTCTCCTTCTCCTTCTTCTGCTTCTTCTGATTCACCCTCCAGACTTCACCTTCTCCTTCTCCTTCTTCTACTTCTTCTGATTCACCCCCAGACTTCATCTTCTCCTTCTCCTTCTTCTGCATCTTCTGATTCACCCTCCAGACTTCACCTTCTCCTTCTCCTTCTTCTACTTCTTCTGATTCACCCTCCAGACTTCACCTTCTCCTTCTCCTTCTTCTACTTCTTCTGATTCACCCTCCAGACTTCACCTTCTCCTTCTCCTTCTTCTGCTTCTTCTGATTCACCCTCCTGACTTCCCCTTCTCCTTCTCCTTCTTCTGCTTCTTCTGATTCAGCTCCAGACTTCATCTTCTCCTTCTCCTTCTTCTGCTTCTTCTGAATCACCCTCCAGACTTCACCTTCTCCTTCTCCTTCTTCTGCTTCTTCTGATTCACCCTCCAGACCTCACCTTCTCCTTCTCCTACTTCTACTTCTTCTGATTCACCCTCCAGACTTCATCTTCTCCTTCTCCTTCTTCTGCTTCTTCTGATTCACCCTCCAGACTTCACCTTCTCCTTCTCCTTCTTCTGCTTCTTCTGATTCACCCTCAAGACTTCACCTTCTCCTTCTCCTTCTTCTGCTTCTTCTGATTCACCCTCCAGACTTCACCGTCTCCTTCTCCTTACTCAGCTTCTTCTGATTCACCCTCCAGACTTCATCTTCTCCTTCTCCTTCTTCTGCTTCTTCTGTTCACCCTCCAGACTTCACCTTCTCCTTCTCCTTCTTCTGCTTCTTCTGATTCACCCTCCAGACTTCACCTTCTCCTTCTCCTTCTTCTACTTCTTCTGATTCACCCCCCAGACTTCATCTTCTCCTTCTCCTTCTCTGCTTCTTCTGATTCACCCTCCAGACTTCACCTTCTTCTTCTCCTTCTTCTGCTTCTTCTGATTCACCCTCCAGACTTCACCTTCTCCTTCTCCTTCTTCTACTTCTTCTGATTCACCCTCCAGACTTCACCTTCTCCTTCTCCTCCTTCTACTTCTTCTGATTCACCCTCCAGTCTTCACCTTCTCCTTCTCCTTCTTCGGCTTCTTCTGATTCACCCTCCAGACTTCACCTTCTCCTTCTCCTTCTTCTGCTTCTTCTGATTCACCCTCCAGACTTCACCTTCTCCTTCTCCTTCTTCTGCTTCTTCTGATTCACCCTTCAGACTTCACCTTCTCCTTCTCCTTCTTCTGCTTCTTCTGATTCACCCTCCAGACCTCACCTTCTCCTTCTCCTTCTTCTCCTTCTTCTGATTCACCCTCCAGACTTCATATTCTCCTTCTCCTTCTTCTGCTTCTTCTGATTCACCCTCCAGACTTCACCTTCTCCTTCTTCTGCTTTTTCTGATTCACCCTCCAGACTTCGCCTTCTCCTTCTCCTTCTTCTACTTCTTCTGATTCACCCTCCAGACTTCACCTTCTCCTTCTCCTTCTTCTACTTCTTCTGATTCACCCTCCAGTCTTCACCTTCTCCTTCTCCTTCTTCTGCTTCTTTTGATTCACCCTCCAGACTTCACCTTCTCCTTCTCCTTCTTCTGCTTCTTCTGATTCACCCTCCTGACTTCACCTTCTCCTTCTCCTTCTTCTGCTTCTTCTGATTCACCCTCCAAACTTCACCTTCTCCTTCTCCTTCTTCTACTTCTTCTGATTCACCCTCCAGACTTCACCTTCTCCTTCTACTTCTTCTGCTTCTTCTGATTCACCCTCCAGACTTCACCTTCTCCTTCTCCTTCTTCTGCTTCTTCTGATTCACCCTCCAGACTTCACCTTCTCCTTCTCCTTCTTCTGCTTCTTCTGATTCACCCTCCAGACTGCACCTTCTCCTTCTCCTTCTTCTGCTTCTTCTGATTCACCCTCCAGACTTCACCTTCTCCTTCTCCTTCTTCTACTTCTTCTGATTCAACATCCAGACTTCACCTTCTCCTTCTCCTTCTTCTGCTTCTTCTGCTTCACCCTCCAGACTTCACCTTCTCCTTCGCCTTCGTCTACTTCTTCAGATTCACCCTCCAGACTACACCTTCTCCTTCTCCTTCTTCTACTTCTTCTGATTCACCCTCCAGACTTCACATTCTCCTTCTCCTTCTTCTGCTTCTTCTGATTCACCCTCCAGACTTCACCTTCTCCTTCTCCTTCTTCCTGTTCTTCTGATTCACCCTCCAGACTTCACCTTCTCCTTCTCCTTCTACTACTTCTTCTGATTCACCCTCCAGACTTCACCTTCTCCTTCTCTTTCTTCTACTTCTTCTGCTTCTCCCTCCAGACTTCACCTTCTCCTTCTCCTTCTTCTGCTCCTTCTGATTCACCCTCCAGACTTCACCTTCTCCTTCTCCTTCTTCTACTTCTTCTGATTCACCCTCCAGACTTCACCTTATCCTTCTCCTTCTTCTACTTCTTCTGATTCACCCTCCAGACTTCACCTTCTCCTTCTCCTTCTTCTGCTTCTTCTGCTTCACCCTCCAGACTTCACCTTCTCCTTCTCCTTCTTCTGCTTCTTCTGCTTCGCCCTCCAGACTTCACCTTCTCCTTCTCCTTGTTCTGCTTCTTCTGCTTCACCCTCCAGATTTCACCTTCTCCTCCTCCTTCTTCTGCTTCTTCTGCTTCACCCTCCTGACTTCACCTTCTCCATCTCCTTCTTCTACTTCTTCTGATTCACCCTCCAGACTTCACCTTCTCCTTCTCCTTCTTCTGCTTCTTCTGCTTCACCCTCCAGACTTCACCTTCTCCTTCTCCTTCTTCTGCTTCTTCTGCTTCGCCCTCCAGACTTCACCTTCTCCTTCTCCTTGTTCTGCTTCTTCTGCTTCACCCTCCAGATTTCACCTTCTCCTCCTCCTTCTTCTGCTTCTTCTGCTTCACCCTCCAGTCTTCACCTTCTCCTTCTCCTTCTTCTGCTTCTTCTGCTTCACCATCCAGACTTCATATTCTCCTTCTCCTTCTTCTGCTTCTTCTGATTCACCCTCCAGACTTCAACTTCTCCTTCTTCTGCTTTTTCTGATTCACCCTCCAGACTTCGCCTTCTCCTTCTCCTTCTTCTACTTCTTCTGATTCACCCTCCAGACTTCACCTTCTCCTTCTCCTTCTTCTACTTCTTCTGATTCACCCTCCAGTCTTCACCTTCTCCTTCTCCTTCTTCTGCTTCTTTTGATTCACCCTCCAGACTTCACCTTCTCCTTCTCCTTCTTCTGCTTCTTCTGATTCACCCTCCTGACTTCACCTTCTCCTTCTCCTTCTTCTGCTTCTTCTGATTCACCCTCCAAACTTCACCTTCTCCTTCTCCTTCTTCTACTTCTTCTGATTCACCCTCCAGACTTCACCTTCTCCTTCTACTTCTTCTGCTTCTTCTGATTCACCCTCCAGACTTCACCTTCTCCTTCTCCTTCTTCTGCTTCTTCTGATTCACCCTCCAGACTTCACCTTCTCCTTCTCCTTCTTCTGCTTCTTCTGATTCACCCTCCAGACTGCACCTTCTCCTTCTCCTTCTTCTGCTTCTTCTGATTCACCCTCCAGACTTCACCTTCTCCTTCTCCTTCTTCTACTTCTTCTGATTCAACATCCAGACTTCACCTTCTCCTTCTCCTTCTTCTGCTTCTTCTGCTTCACCCTCCAGACTTCACCTTCTCCTTCGCCTTCGTCTACTTCTTCAGATTCACCCTCCAGACTACACCTTCTCCTTCTCCTTCTTCTACTTCTTCTGATTCACCCTCCAGACTTCACATTCTCCTTCTCCTTCTTCTGCTTCTTCTGATTCACCCTCCAGACTTCACCTTCTCCTTCTCCTTCTTCCTGTTCTTCTGATTCACCCTCCAGACTTCACCTTCTCCTTCTCCTTCTACTACTTCTTCTGATTCACCCTCCAGACTTCACCTTCTCCTTCTCTTTCTTCTACTTCTTCTGCTTCTCCCTCCAGACTTCACCTTCTCCTTCTCCTTCTTCTGCTCCTTCTGATTCACCCTCCAGACTTCACCTTCTCCTTCTCCTTCTTCTACTTCTTCTGATTCACCCTCCAGACTTCACCTTATCCTTCTCCTTCTTCTACTTCTTCTGATTCACCCTCCAGACTTCACCTTCTCCTTCTCCTTCTTCTGCTTCTTCTGCTTCACCCTCCAGACTTCACCTTCTCCTTCTCCTTCTTCTGCTTCTTCTGCTTCGCCCTCCAGACTTCACCTTCTCCTTCTCCTTGTTCTGCTTCTTCTGCTTCACCCTCCAGATTTCACCTTCTCCTCCTCCTTCTTCTGCTTCTTCTGCTTCACCCTCCTGACTTCACCTTCTCCATCTCCTTCTTCTACTTCTTCTGATTCACCCTCCAGTCTTCACCTTCTCCTTCTCCTTCTTCTGCTTCTTCTGCTTCACCATCCAGACTTCAACTTCTCCTTCTCTTTCTTCTGCTTCTTCTGATTCACCCTCCAGACTTCACCTTCTCCTTCTCCTTCTTCTGATTCTTCTGCTTCACACTCCAGACTTCACCTTCTCCTTCTCCTTCTTCTGCTTCTTCTGATTCACCCTCCTGACTTCACCTCCTCCTTCTCCTTCTTCTACTTCTTCTGATTCACCCTCCTGACTTCACCTTCTCCTTCTCCTTCTTCGACTTCTTCTGCTTCACCCTCCAGACTTCACCTTCTCCTTCTCCTTCCTCTTCTTCTTCTGATTCACCCTCCAGACTTCACCTTCTCCTTCTCCTTCTTCTGCTTCTTCTGATTCACCCTCCAGACTTCACCTTCTCCTTCTCCTTATTCTGCTTCTTTTGATTCACCCTCCAGACTTCACCTTCTCCTTCTCCTTCTTCTACTTCTTCTGCTTCACACTCCTGACTTCACCTTCTCCTTCTCCTTCTTCTACTTCTTCTGATTCACCCTCCAGACATCACCTTCTCCTTCTCCTTCTTCTGCTTCTTCTGCTTCACCCTCCAGACTTCACCTTCTCCTTCTCCTTCTTCTGCTTCTTCTGCTACGCCCTCCAGACTTCACCTTCTCCTTCTCCTTCTTCTGCTTCTTCTGCTTTACCCTCCAGACTTCACCTTCTCCTTCTCCTTCTTCTGCTTCTTCTGCTTCACCCTCCTGACTTCACCTTCTCCTTCTCCTTCTTCTACTTCTTCTGATTCACCCTCCAGACTTCACCTTCTCCTTCTCCTTCTTCTGCTTCTTCTGCTTCACCCTCCAGACTTCACCTGATCCTTCTCCTTCTTCTGCTTCTACTGCTACGCCCTCCAGACTTCACCTTCTCCTTCTCCTTCTTCTGCTTCTTCTGCTTCACCCTCCTGACTTCACCTTCTCCTTCTCCTTCTTCTACTTCTTCTGCTTCACCCCCCTGACTTCTCCTTCTCCTTCTCCTTCTTCTGCTTCTTCTGATTCACCCTCCTAACTTCACCTTCTCCTTCTCCTTCTTCTGCTTCTTCTGATTCACCCTCCTGACTTCACCTTCTCCTTCTCCTTCTTCTGCTTCTTCTGATTCACCCTCCAGACTTCACCTTCTCCTTCTCCTTCTTCTGCTTCTTCTGATTCTCCCTCCAGACTTCACCTTCTCCTTCTCCTTCTTCTGCTTCTTCTGATTCACCCTCCAGACCTCACCTTCTCCTTCTCCTTCTTCTGCTTCTTCTGATTCACCCTCCTGACTTCACCTTCTCCTTCTCCTTCTTCTGCTTCTTCTGATTCAGCTCCAGACTTCACCTTCTCCTTCTCCTTCTTCTGCTTCTTCTGAATCACCCTCCAGACTTCACCTTCTCCTTCTCCTTCTTCTGCTTCTTCTGATTCACCCTCCAGACCTCACCTTCTCCTTCTCCTACTTCTACTTCTTCTGATTCACCCTCCAGACTTCATCTTCTCCTTCTCCTTCTTCTGCTTCTTCTTATTCACCCTCCAGACTTCACCTTCTCCTTCTCCTTCTTTTGCTTCTTCTGATTCACCCTCCAGACTTCTCCTTCTCCTTCTCCTTCTTCTGCTTCTTCTGATTCACCCTCCAGACTTCACCGTCTCCTTCTCCTTATTCAGCTTCTTCTGATTCACCCTCCAGACTTCATCTTCTCCTTCTCCTTCTTCTGCTTCTTCTGATTCACCCTCCAGACTTCACCTTCTCCTTCTCCTTCTTCTGCTTCTTCTGATTCACCCTCCAGACTTCACCTTCTCCTTCTCCTTCTTCTACTTCTTCTGATTCACCCCCCAGACTTCATCTTCTCCTTCTCCTTCTTCTGCTTCTTCTGATTCACCCTCCAGACTTCACCTTCTCCTTCTCCTTCTTCTGCTTCTTCTGATTCACCCTCCAGACTTCACCTTTTACTTCTCCTTCTTCTACTTCTTCTGATTCACCCTCCAGACTTCACCTTCTCCTTCTCCTCCTTCTACTTCTTCTGATTCACCCTCCAGTCTTCACCTTCTCCTTCTCCTTCTTCGGCTTCTTCTGATTCACCCTCCAGACTTCACCTTCTCCTTCTCCTTCTTCTGCTTCTTCTGATTCACCCTCCAGACTTCACCTTCTCCTTCTCCTTCTTCTGCTTCTTCTGATTCACCCTCCAAACTTCACCTTCTCCTTCTCCTTCTTCTACTTCTTCTGATTCACCCTCCAGACTTCACCTTCTCCTTCTACTTCTTCTGCTTCTTCTGATTCACCCTCCAGACTTCACCTTCTCCTTCTCCTTCTTCTGCTTCTTCTGATTCACCCTCCAGACTTCACCTTCTCCTTCTCCTTCTTCTGCTTCTTCTGATTCACCCTCCAGACTTCACCTTCTCCTTCTCCTTCTTCTGCTTCTTCTGATTCACCCTCCAGACTTCACCTTCTCCTTCTCCTTCTTCTACTTCTTCTGCTTCACCCTCCAGACTTCACCTTCTCCTTCTCCTTCGTCTACTTCTTCAGATTCACCCTCCAGACTACACCTTCTCCTTCTCCTTCTTCTACTTCTTCTGATTCAACCTCCAGACTTCACCTTCTCCTTCTCCTTCTTCTGCTTCTTCTGATTCACCCTCCAGACTTCACCTTCTCCTTCTCCTTCTTCCAGTTCTTCTGATTCACCCTCCAGACTTCACCTTCTCCTTCTCCTTCTTCTACTTCTTCTGATTCACCCTCCAGACTTCACCTTCTCCTTCTCCTTCCTCTACTTCTTCTGATTCACCCTCCAGACTTCACCTTATCCTTCTCCTTCTTCTACTTCTTCTGATACACCCTCCAGACTTCACCTTCTTCTCCTTCTACTTCTTCTGATTCACCCTCCAGACTTCACCTTCTCCTTCTCCTTCTTCTGCTTCTTCTGCTTCACCCTCCAGACTTCACCTTCTCCTTCTCCTTCTTCTGCTTCTTCTGCTTCGCCCTCCAGACTTCACCTTCTCCTTCTCCTTGTTCTGCTTCTTCTGCTTCACCCTCCAGACTTCACCTTCTCCTCCTCCTTCTTCTGCTTCTTCTGCTTCACCCTCCTGACTTCACCTTCTCCATCTCATTCTTCTACTTCTTCTGATTCACCCTCCAGACTTCACCTTCTCCTTCTCCTTCTTCTGCTTCTTCTGCTTCACCCTCCAGACTTCACCTTCTCCTTCTCCTTCTTCTGCTTCTTCTGCTGCGCCCTCCAGACTTCACCTTCTCCTTATCCTTCTTCTGTTTCTTCTGCTTCACCCTCCTGACTTCACCTTCTCCTTCTCCTTCTTCTACTTCTTCTGCTTCACCCCCCTGACTTCACCTTCTCCTTCTCCTTCTTCTGCTTCTTCTGATTCACCCTCCTAACTTCACCATCTCCTTCTCCTTCTTCTGCTTCTTCTGATTCACCCTCCTGACTTAACCTTCTCCTTCTCCTTTTCTGCTTCTTCTGATTCACCCTCCAGACTTCACCTTCTCCTTCTCCTTCTTCTGCTTCTTCTGATTCACCCTCCAGACTTCACCTTCTCCTTCTCCTTCTTCTGCTTCTTCTGATTCACCCTCCAGACCTCACCTTCTCCTTCTCCTTCTTCTACTTCTTCTGATTCACCCTCCAGACTTCATCTTCTCCTTCTCCTTCTTCTCCTTCTTCTGATTCACCCTCCAGACTTCACCTTCCCTTCTCCTTCTTCTGCTTCTTCTGATTCACCCTCCAGACTTCACCTTCTCCTTCTCCTTCTTCTACTTCTTCTGATTCACCCTCCAGACTTCACCTTCTCCTTCTCCTTCTTCTACTTCTTCTGATTCACCCTCCAGTCTTCACCTTCTCCTTCTCCTTCTTCTGCTTCTTCTGCTTCACCCTCCAGACTTCACCTTCTCCTTCTCTTTCTTCTGCTTCTTCTGATTCACCCTCCAGACTTCACCTTCTCCTTCTCCTTCTTCTGATTCTTCTGATTCACACTCCAGACTTCACCTTCTCCTTCTCCTTTTTCTGCTTCTTCTGATTCACCCTTCTGACTTCACCTCGTCCTTCTCCTTCTTCTAGTTCTTCTGATTCACCCTCCTGACTTCACCTTCTCCTTCTCCTTCTTCTACTTCTTCTGCTTCACCATCCAGACTTCACCTTCTCCTTCTCCTTCTTCTACTTCTTCTGATTCAACCTCCAGACTTCACCTTCTCCTTCTCCTTCTTCTGCTTCTTCTGATTCACCCTCCAGACTTCACCTTCTCCTTCTCCTTCTTCCAGTTCTTCTGATTCACCCTCCAGACTTCACCTTATCCTTCTCCTTCTTCTACTTCTTCTGATACACCCTCCAGACTTCACCTTCTTCTCCTTCTTCTGCTTCTTCTGCTTCACCCTCCAGACTTCACCTTCTCCTTCTCCTTCTTCTGCTTCTTCTGCTTCGCCCTCCAGACTTCACCTTCTCCTTCTCCTTGTTCTGCTTCTTCTGCTTCACCCTCCAGACTTCACCTTCTCCTTCTCCTTCTTCTGCTTCTTCTGCTTCACCCTCCAGACTTCACCTTCTCCTTCTCCTTCTTCTGCTTCTTCTGCTGCGCCCTCCAGACTTCACCTTCTCCTTATCCTTCTTCTGTTTCTTCTGCTTCACCCTCCTGACTTCACCTTCTCCTTCTCCTTCTTCTACTTCTTCTGCTTCACCCCCCTGACTTCACCTTCTCCTTCTCCTTCTTCTGCTTCTTCTGATTCACCCTCCTAACTTCACCATCTCCTTCTCCTTCTTCTGCTTCTTCTGATTCACCCTCCTGACTTAACCTTCTCCTTCTCCTTTTCTGCTTCTTCTGATTCACCCTCCAGACTTCACCTTCTCCTTCTCCTTCTTCTGCTTCTTCTGATTCACCCTCCAGACTTCACCTTCTCCTTCTCCTTCTTCTGCTTCTTCTGATTCACCCTCCAGACCTCACCTTCTCCTTCTCCTTCTTCTACTTCTTCTGATTCACCCTCCAGACTTCATCTTCTCCTTCTCCTTCTTCTCCTTCTTCTGATTCACCCTCCAGACTTCACCTTCCCTTCTCCTTCTTCTGCTTCTTCTGATTCACCCTCCAGACTTCACCTTCTCCTTCTCCTTCTTCTACTTCTTCTGATTCACCCTCCAGACTTCACCTTCTCCTTCTCCTTCTTCTACTTCTTCTGATTCACCCTCCAGTCTTCACCTTCTCCTTCTCCTTCTTCTGCTTCTTCTGCTTCACCCTCCAGACTTCATCTTCTCCTTCTCTTTCTTCTGCTTCTTCTGATTCACCCTCCAGACTTCACCTTCTCCTTCTCCTTCTTCTGATTCTTCTGATTCACACTCCAGACTTCACCTTCTCCTTCTCCTTTTTCTGCTTCTTCTGATTCACCCTCCTGACTTCACCTCGTCCTTCTCCTTCTTCTACTTCTTCTGATTCACCCTCCTGACTTCACCTTCTCCTTCTCCTTCTTCTACTTCTTCTGCTTCACCCTCCAGACTTCACCTTCTCCTTCTCCTTCTTCTTCTTCTTCTGATTCACCCTCCAGACTTCACCTTCTCCTTCTCCTTCTTCTGCTTCTTCTGATTCACCCTCCAGACTTCACCTTCTCCTTCTCCTTATTCTGCTTCTTTTGATTCACCCTCCAGACTTCACCTTCTCCTTCTCCTTCTTCTACTTCTTCTGCTTCACACTCCTGACTTCACCTTCTCCTTCTCCTTCTTCTACTTCTTCTGATTCACCCTCCAGACTTCACCTTCTCCTTCTCCTTCTTCTGCTTCTTCTGCTTCACCCTCCAGACTTCACCTTCTCCTTCTCCTTCTTCTGCTTCTTCTGCTACGCCCTCCAGATTTCACCTTCTCCTTCTCCTTCTTCTGCTTCTTCTGCTTTACCCTCCAGACTTCACCTTCTCCTTCTCCTTCTTCTGCTTCTTCTGCTTCACCCTCCTGACTTCACCTTCTCCTTCTCCTTCTTCTACTTCTTCTGATTCACCCTCCAGACTTCACCTTCTCCTTCTCCTTCTTCTGCTTCTTCTGCTTCACCCTCCAGACTTCACCTGATCCTTCTCCTTCTTCTGCTTCTACTGCTACGCCCTCCAGACTTCACCTTCTCCTTCTCCTTCTTCTGCTTCTTCTGCTTCACCCTCCTGACTTCACCTTCTCCTTCTCCTTCTTCTGCTTCTTCTGATTCACCCTCCAGACATCACCTTCTCCTTCTCATTCTTCTACTTCTTCTGATTCATCCTCCAGACTTCATCTTCGCCTACTCCTTTTTCTGCTTCTTCTGATTCACCCTCCGACTTCACCTTCTCCTTCTCCTTCTTCTGCTTCTTCTGATACCCCCTCCAGACTTCACCTTCTCCTTCTCCTTCTTCTACTTCTTCTGATTCACCCTCCAGACTTCACCTTCTCCTTCTCCTTCTTCTACTTCTTCTGATTCACCCTCCAGTCTTCACCTTCTCCTTCTCCTTCTTCTGCTTCTTCTGCTTCACCCTCCAGACTTCACCTTCTCCTTCTCTTTCTTCTGCTTCTTCTGATTCACCCTCCAGACTTCAACTTCTCCTTCTCCTTCTTCTGATTCTTCTGATTCACCCTCCAGACTTCACCTTCTCCTTCTCCTTCTTCTGCTTCTTCTGATTCACCGTCCTGACTTCACCTTCTCCTTCTCCTTCTTCTACTTCTTCTGATTCACCCTCCTGACTTCACCTTCTCCTTCTCCTTCTTCTACTTCTTCTGCTTCACCCTCCAGACTTCACCTTCTCCTTCTCCTTCTTATTCTGCTTCTTCTGATTCACCCTCCAGACTTCACCTTCTCCTTCTCCTTCTTCTGCTTCTTCTGATTCACCCTCCAGACTTCACCTTCTCCTTCTCCTTCTTCTGCTTCTTCTGATTCACCCTCCAGACGTCACCTTCTCCTTCTCCTTCTTCTACTTCTTCTGATTCACCCTCCAGACTTCATCTTCTCCTTCTCCTTCTCCTTCTTCTGCTTCTTCTGATTCACCCTCCAGACTTCACCTTCTCCTTCTCCTTCTTCTGCTTCTTCTGATTCCACCTCCAGACTTCACCTTCTCCTTCTCCTTCTTCTCCTTCTTCTGATTCACCCTTCAGACTTCACCTTCTCCTTCTCCTTCTTCTACTTCTTCTGATTCACCCTCCAGACTTCACCTTCTCCTTCTCCTTCTTCTGCTTCTTCTGATTCACCCTCCAGACTTCACCTTCTCCTTCTCCTTCTTCTGCTTCTTCTGATTCACCCTCCAGACTTCACCTTCTCCTTCTCCTTCTTCTGCTTCTTCTGATTCACCCTTCAGACTTCACCTTCTCCTTCTCCTTCTTCTGCTTCTTCTGATTCACCCACCAGACCTCACCTTCTCCTTCTCCTTCTTATACTTCTTCTGATTCACCATCCAGACTTCATCTTCTCCTTCTCCTTCTTCTGCTTCTTCTGATTCACCCTCCAGACTTCACCTTCTCCTTCTCCTTCTTCTGCTTCTTCTGATTCACCCTCCAGACTTCGCCTTCTCCTTCTCCTTCTTCTACTTCTTCTGATTCACCCTCCAGAGTTCACCTTCTCCTTCTCCTTCATCTACTTCTCCTGATTCATCCTCCAGTCTTCACCTTCTCCTTATCCTTCTTCTGCTTCTTCTGATTCACCCTCCAGACTTCACCTTCTCCTTCTCCTTCTTCTGCATTTTCTGATTCACCATCCAGACTTCACCTTCTCCTTCTCCTTCTTCTGCTTCTTCTGATTCACCCTCCAGACTTCACCTTCTCCTTCTCCTTCTTCTACTTCTTCAGATTCACCCTCCAGACTTCACCTTCTCCTTCTCCTTCTTCTACTTCTTCTGCTTCACACTCCAGACTTCACCTTCTCCTTCTCCTTCTTATTCTGCTTCTTCTGATTCACCCTCCAGACTTCACCTTCTCCTTCTCCTTCTTCTGCTTCTTCTGATTCACCCTCCAGACTTCACCTTCTCCTTCTCCTTCTTCTGCTTCTTCTGATTCACCCTCCAGACGTCACCTTCTCCTTCTCCTTCTTCTACTTCTTCTGATTCACCCTCCAGACTTCATCTTCTCCTTCTCCTTCTCCTTCTTCTGCTTCTTCTGATTCACCCTCCAGACTTCACCTTCTCCTTCTCCTTCTTCTGCTTCTTCTGATTCCACCTCCAGACTTCACCTTCTCCTTCTCCTTCTTCTCCTTCTTCTGATTCACCCTTCAGACTTCACCTTCTCCTTCTCCTTCTTCTACTTCTTCTGATTCACCCTCCAGACTTCACCTTCTCCTTCTCCTTCTTCTGCTTCTTCTGATTCACCCTCCAGACTTCACCTTCTCCTTCTCCTTCTTCTGCTTCTTCTGATTCACCCTCCAGACTTCACCTTCTCCTTCTCCTTCTTCTGCTTCTTCTGATTCACCCTTCAGACTTCACCTTCTCCTTCTCCTTCTTCTGCTTCTTCTGATTCACCCACCAGACCTCACCTTCTCCTTCTCCTTCTTATACTTCTTCTGATTCACCATCCAGACTTCATCTTCTCCTTCTCCTTCTTCTGCTTCTTCTGATTCACCCTCCAGACTTCACCTTCTCCTTCTCCTTCTTCTGCTTCTTCTGATTCACCCTCCAGACTTCGCCTTCTCCTTCTCCTTCTTCTACTTCTTCTGATTCACCCTCCAGAGTTCACCTTCTCCTTCTCCTTCATCTACTTCTCCTGATTCATCCTCCAGTCTTCACCTTCTCCTTATCCTTCTTCTGCTTCTTCTGATTCACCCTCCAGACTTCACCTTCTCCTTCTCCTTCTTCTGCATTTTCTGATTCACCATCCAGACTTCACCTTCTCCTTCTCCTTCTTCTGCTTCTTCTGATTCACCCTCCAGACTTCACCTTCTCCTTCTCCTTCTTCTACTTCTTCAGATTCACCCTCCAGACTTCACCTTCTCCTTCTCCTTCTTCTACTTCTTCTGATTCACCCTCCAGATTTCACCTTCTCCTTCTCCTTCTTCTGCTTCTTCTGGTTCACCCTCCAGGCTTCACCTTCTCCTTCTCCTTCTTCTTCTTCTTCTGATTCACCCTCCAGACTTCACCTTCTCCTTCTCCTTCTTCTGCTTCTTCTGATTCACCCTTCAGACTTCACCTTCTCCTTCTCCTTCTTCTGCTTCTTCTGATTCACCCTCCAGACCTCACCTTCTCCTTCTCCTTCTTATACTTCTTCTGATTCACCCTCCAGACTTCATCTTCTCCTTCTCCTTCTTCTGCTTCTTCTGATTCACCCTCCAGACTTCACCTTCTCTTTCTCCTTCTTCTGCTTCTTCTGATTCGCACTCCAGACTTCGCCTTCTCCTTCTCCTTCTTCTACTTCTTCTGATTCACCCTCCAGAGTTCACCTTCTCCTTCTCCTTCATCTACTTCTCCTGATTCACCCTCCAGTCTTCACCTTCTCCTTATCCTTCTTCTGCTTCTTCTGATTCACCCTGCAGACCTCACCTTCTCCTTCTCCTTCTTCTGCATTTTCTGATTCACCTTCCTGACTTCACCTTCTCCTTCTCCTTCTTCTGCTTCTTCTGATTCACCCTCCAGGCTTCACCTTCTCCTTCTCCTTCTTCTACTTCTTCTGATTCACCCTCCAGACTTCACCTTCTCCTTCTACTTCTTCTGCTTCATCTGATTCACTCTCCAGACTTCACCTTCTCCTTCTCCTTCTTCTGCTTCTTCTGATTCACCCTCCAGACTTCACCTTCTCCTTCTCCTTCTTCTGCTTCTTCTGATTCACCCTCCAGACTTCACCTTCTCCTTCTCCTTCTTCTACTTCTTCTGATTCACCCTCCAGACTTCACCTTCTCCTTCTCCTTCTTCTGCTTCTTCTGATTCACCCTCCAGACTTCATCCTTCTCCTTCTCCTTCTTCTGCTTCTTCTGATTCACCCTCCAGACTTCACCTTCTCCTTCTCCTTCTTCTGCTTCTTCTGATTCCACCTCCAGACTTCACCTTCTCCTTCTCCCTCTTCTCCTTCTTCTGATTCACCCTTCAGACTTCACCTTCTCCTTCTCCTTCTTCTACTTCTTCTGATTCACCCTCCAGACTTCACCTTCTCCTTCTCCTTCTTCTGCTTCTTCTGATTCACCCTCCAGACTTCACCTTCTCCTTCTCCTTCTTCTGCTTCTTCTGATTCACCCTCCAGACTTCACCTTCTCCTTCTCCTTCTTCTGCTTCTTCTGATTCACCCTTCAGACTTCACCTTCTCCTTCTCCTTCTTCTGCTTCTTCTGATTCACCCACCAGACCTCACCTTCTCCTTCTCCTTCTTATACTTCTTCTGATTCACCATCCAGACTTCATCTTCTCCTTCTCCTTCTTCTGCTTCTTCTGATTCACCCTCCAGACTTCACCTTCTCCTTCTCCTTCTTCTGCTTCTTCTGATTCACCCTCCAGACTTCGCCTTCTCCTTCTCCTTCTTCTACTTCTTCTGATTCACCCTCCAGAGTTCACCTTCTCCTTCTCCTTCATCTACTTCTCCTGATTCATCCTCCAGTCTTCACCTTCTCCTTATCCTTCTTCTGCTTCTTCTGATTCACCCTCCAGACTTCACCTTCTCCTTCTCCTTCTTCTGCATTTTCTGATTCACCATCCAGACTTCACCTTCTCCTTCTCCTTCTTCTGCTTCTTCTGATTCACCCTCCAGACTTCACCTTCTCCTTCTCCTTCTTCTACTTCTTCAGATTCACCCTCCAGACTTCACCTTCTCCTTCTCCTTCTTCTACTTCTTCTGCTTCACCCTCCAGACTTCACCTTCTCCTTCTCCTTCTTATTCTGCTTCTTCTGATTCACCCTCCAGACTTCACCTTCTCCTTCTCCTTCTTCTGCTTCTTCTGATTCACCCTCCAGACTTCACCTTCTCCTTCTCCTTCTTCTGCTTCTTCTGATTCACCCTCCAGACGTCACCTTCTCCTTCTCCTTCTTCTACTTCTTCTGATTCACCCTCCAGACTTCATCTTCTCCTTCTCCTTCTCCTTCTTCTGCTTCTTCTGATTCACCCTCCAGACTTCACCTTCTCCTTCTCCTTCTTCTGCTTCTTCTGATTCCACCTCCAGACTTCACCTTCTCCTTCTCCTTCTTCTCCTTCTTCTGATTCACCCTTCAGACTTCACCTTCTCCTTCTCCTTCTTCTACTTCTTCTGATTCACCCTCCAGACTTCACCTTCTCCTTCTCCTTCTTCTGCTTCTTCTGATTCACCCTCCAGACTTCACCTTCTCCTTCTCCTTCTTCTGCTTCTTCTGATTCACCCTCCAGACTTCACCTTCTCCTTCTCCTTCTTCTGCTTCTTCTGATTCACCCTTCTGACTTCACCTTCTCCTTCTCCTTCTTCTGCTTCTTCTGATTCACCCACCAGACCTCACCTTCTCCTTCTCCTTCTTATACTTCTTCTGATTCACCATCCAGACTTCATCTTCTCCTTCTCCTTCTTCTGCTTCTTCTGATTCACCCTCCAGACTTCACCTTCTCCTTCTCCTTCTTCTGCTTCTTCTGATTCACCCTCCAGACTTCGCCTTCTCCTTCTCCTTCTTCTACTTCTTCTGATTCACCCTCCAGAGTTCACCTTCTCCTTCTCCATCATCTACTTCTCCTGATTCATCCTCCAGTCTTCACCTTCTCCTTATCCTTCTTCTGCTTCTTCTGATTCACCCTCCAGACTTCACCTTCTCCTTCTCCTTCTTCTGCATTTTCTGATTCACCATCCAGACTTCACCTTCTCCTTCTCCTTCTTCTGCTTCTTCTGATTCACCCTCCAGACTTCACCTTCTCCTTCTCCTTCTTCTACTTCTTCAGATTCACCCTCCAGACTTCACCTTCTCCTTCTCCTTCTTCTACTTCTTCTGATTCACCCTCCAGATTTCACCTTCTCCTTCTCCTTCTTCTGCTTCTTCTGATTCACCCTCCAGGCTTCACCTTCTCCTTCTCCTTCTTCTTCTTCTTCTGATTCACCCTCCAGACTTCACCTTCTCCTTCTCCTTCTTCTGCTTCTTCTGATTCACCCTTCAGACTTCACCTTCTCCTTCTCCTTCTTCTGCTTCTTCTGATTCACCCTCCAGACCTCACCTTCTCCTTCTCCTTCTTATACTTCTTCTGATTCACCCTCCAGACTTCATCTTCTCCTTCTCCTTCTTCTGCTTCTTCTGATTCACCCTCCAGACTTCACCTTCTCTTTCTCCTTCTTCTGCTTCTTCTGATTCGCACTCCAGACTTCGCCTTCTCCTTCTCCTTCTTCTACTTCTTCTGATTCACCCTCCAGAGTTCACCTTCTCCTTCTCCTTCATCTACTTCTCCTGATTCACCCTCCAGTCTTCACCTTCTCCTTATCCTTCTTCTGCTTCTTCTGATTCACCCTGCAGACCTCACCTTCTCCTTCTCCTTCTTCTGCATTTTCTGATTCACCTTCCTGACTTCACCTTCTCCTTCTCCTTCTTCTGCTTCTTCTGATTCACCCTCCAGGCTTCACCTTCTCCTTCTCCTTCTTCTACTTCTTCTGATTCACCCTCCAGACTTCACCTTCTCCTTCTACTTCTTCTGCTTCATCTGATTCACTCTCCAGACTTCACCTTCTCCTTCTCCTTCTTCTGCTTCTTCTGATTCACCCTCCAGACTTCACCTTCTCCTTCTCCTTCTTCTGCTTCTTCTGATTCACCCTCCAGACTTCACCTTCTCCTTCTCCTTCTTCTGCTTCTTCTGATTCACCCTCCAGACTTCATCCTTCTCCTTCTCCTTCTTCTACTTCTTCTGATTCACCCACCAGACTTCAGCTTCTCCTTCTCCTGCTTCTGCTTCTTCTGATTCACCCTCCAGACTTCACCTTCTCCTCCTCCTTCGTCTACTTCTTCTGATTCACCCTCCAGACTACACCTTCTCCTTCTCCTTCTTCTACTTCTTCTGATTCACCCTCCAGACTTCACCTTCTCCTTCTCCTTCTTCTGCTTCTTCTGATTCACCCTCCAGACTTCACCTTCTCCTTCTCCTTCTCTACTTCTTCTGATTCACCCTCCAAACTTCACCTTCTCCTTCTCCTTCTTCTCTTCTTCTGATTCACCCTCCAGACTTCACCTTCTCCTTCTCCTTCTTCTACTTCTTCTGCTTCTCCCTCCAGACTTCACCTTCTCCTTCTCCTTCTTCTGCTTCTTCTGATTCACCCTCCAGACTTCACCTTGTCCTTCTCCTTCTTCTACTTCTTCTGATTCACCCTCCAGACTTCACCTTCTCCTTCTCCTTCTTCTACTTCTTCTGATTCACCCTCCAGACTTCACCTTCTCCTTCTCCTTCTTCTACTTCTTCTGATTCACCCTCCTGACTTCACCTTCTCCTTCTCCTTCTTCTGCTTCTTCTGCTTCACCCTCCAGACTTCACATTCTCCTTCTCCTTCTTCTGCTTCTTCTGCTTCACCCTCCAGACTTCAACTTCTCCTTCTCCTTCTTCTGCTTCTTCTGCTTTACCCTCCTGACTTCACCTTCTCCTTCTCCTTCTTCTACTTCTTCTGATTCACCCTCCAGACTTCACCTTCTCCTTCTCCTTCTTCTGCTTTTTCTGCTTCACCCTCCAGACTTCACCTTCTCCTTCTCCTTCTTCTGCTTCTTCTGCTTCGCCCTCCAGACTTCACCTTCTCCTTCTCCTTCTTCTGCTTCTTCTGCTTCAACCACCAGACTTCACCTTCTCCTTCTCCTTCTTCTGCTTCTTCTGCTTCACCCTCCTGACTTCACCTTCTCCTTCTCCTTCTTCTACTTCTTCTGATTCACCCTCCAGACTTCACGTTCTCCTTCTCCTTCTTCTGCTTCTTCTGCTTCACCCTCCAGACTTCACCTTCTACTTCTCCTTCTTCTGCTTCTTCTGCTGCGCCCTCCAGACTTCACCTTCTCCTTCTCCTTCTTCTGCTTCTTCTGCTTCACCCTCCTTACTTCACCTTCTCCTTCTCCTTCTTCTACTTCTTCTGCTTCACCCCCCTGACTTCACCTTCTCCTTCTCCTTCTTCTGCTTCTTCTGATTCACCCTCCTAACTTCACCTTCTCCTTCTCCTTCTTCTGCTTCTTCTGATTCACCCTCCAGACTTCACCTTCTCCTTCTCCTTCTTCTGCTTCTACTGATTCACCCTCCAGACCTCACCTCCTCCTTCTCCTTCTTCTACTTCTTCTGATTCACCCTCCAGACTTCATCTTCTCCTTCTCCTTCTTCTGCTTCTTCTGATTCACCCTCCAGACTTCACCTTCTCCTTCTCCTTCTTCTGCTTCTTCTGATTCACCCTCCAGACTTCACCTTCTCCTTCTCCTTCTTCTACTTCTTCTGATTCACCCTCCAGACTTCACCTTCTCCTTCTCCTTCTTCTACTTCTTCTGATTCACCCTCCAGTCTTCACCTTCTCCTTCTCCTTCTTCTGCTTCTTCTGCTGCTCCCTCCAGACTTCACCTTCTCCTTCTCTTTCTTCTGCTTCTTCTGATTCACCCTCCAGACTTCACCTTCTCCTTCTCCTTCTTCTGATTCTTCTGATTCACCCTCCAGACTTCACCTTCTCCTTCTCCTTCTTCTGCTTCTTCTGATTCACCCTCCTGACTTCACCTTCTCCTTCTCCTTCTTCTACTTCTTCTGATTCACCCTCCTGACTTCACCTTCTCCTTATCCTTCTTCTGCTTCTTCTGATTCACCCTCCAGACTTCACCTTCTCCTTCTCCTTATTCTGCTTCTTCTGATTCACCCTCCAGACTTCACCTTCTCCTTCTCCTTCTTCTGCTTCTTCTGATTCACCCTCCAGACTTCACCTTCTCCTTCTCCTTCTTCTGCTTCTTCTGATTCACCTCCAAACTTCACCTTCTCCTTCTCCTTCTTCTGCTTCTTCTGATTCACCCTCCAGACTTCATCTTCTCCTTCTCCTTCTTCTGCTTCTTCTGATTCACCCTCCAGACTTCACCTTCTCCTTCTCCTTCTTCTGCTTCTTCTGATTCACCCTCCAGACTTCACCTTCTCCTTCTCCTTCTTCTACTTCTTCTGATTCACCCTCCAGACTTCACCTTCTCCTTCTCCTTCTTCTACTTCTTCTGGTTCACCCTCCAGACTTCACCTTCTCCTTCTCCTTCTTCTGCTTCTTCTGATTCACCCTCCAGACTTCACCTTCTCCTTCTCCTTCTTCTGCTTCTTCTGATTCACCCTCCAGACTTCACCTTCTCCTTCTCCTTCTTCTGCTTCTTCTGATTCACCCTTCAGACTTCACCTTCTCCTTCTCCTTCTTCTGCTTCTTCTGATTCACCCGCCAGACCTCACCTTCTCCTTCTCCTTCTTCTACTTCTTCTGATTCACCCTCCAGACTTCATCTTCTCCTTCTCCTTCTTCTGCTTCTTCTGATTCACCCTCCAGACTTCACCTTCTCCTTCTCCTTCTTCTGCTTCCTCTGATTCACCCTCCAGACTTCGCCTTCTCCTTCTCCTTCTTCTGCTTCTTCTGATTCACCCTCCAGAATTCACCTTCTCCTTCTCCTTCTTCTACTTCTTCTGATTCACCCTCCAGTCTTCACCTTCTCCTTCTCCTTCTTCTGCTTCTTCTGATTCACCCTCCAGACTTCACCTTCTCCTTCTCCTTCTTCTGCTTCTTCTGATTCACCCTCCTGACTTCACCTTCTCCTTCTCCTTCTTCTGCTTCTTCTGATTCACCCTCCAGACTTCACCTTCTCCTTCTCCTTCTTCTACTTCTTCTGATTCACCCTCCAGACTTCACCTTCTCCTTCTACTTCTTCTGCTTCTTCTGATTCACCCTCCAGACTTCACCTTCTCCTTCTTCTGCTTCTTCTGATTCACCCTCCAAACTTCACCTTCTCCTTCTCCTTCTTCTGCTTCTTCTGATTCACCCTCCAGACTTCACCTTCTCCTTCTCCTTCTTCTGCTTCTTCTGATACACCCTCCAGACTTCAACTTCTCCTTCTCCTTCTTCTACTTCTTCTGATTCACCCTCCAGACTTCACCTTCTCCTTCTCCTTCTTCTGCTTCTTCTGATTCACCCTCCAGACTTCACCTTCTCCTTCTCCTTCGTCTACTTCTTCTGCTTCACCCTCCAGACTACACCTTCTCCTTCTCCTTCTTCTACTTCTTCTGATTCACACTCCAGACTTCACCTTCTCCTTCTCCTTCTTCTGCTTCTTCTGATTCACCCTCCAGACTTCACCATCTCCTTCTCCTTCTTCTAATTTTTCTGATTCACCCTCCAGACTTCACCTTCTCCTTCTCCTTCTTCTACTTCTTCTGATTCACCCTCCAGACTTCACCTTCTCCTTCTCCTTCTTCTACTTCTTCTGCTTCTCCCTCCAGACTTCACCTTCTCCTTCTCCTTGTTCTGCTTCTTCTGATTCACCCTCCAGACTTCACCTTCTCCTTCTCCTTCTTCTACTTCTTCTGATTCACCCTCCAGACTTCACCTTCTCCTTCTCCTTCTTCTACTTCTTCTGATTCACCCTCCAGACTTCACCTTTTCCTTCTCCTTCTTCTACTTCTTCTGATTCACCCTCCTGACTTCACCTTCTCCTTCTTCTGCTTCTTCTGCTTCACCCTCCATACTTCACCTTCTCCTTCTCCTTCTTCTGCTTCTTCTGCTTCACCCTCCAGACTTCACCTTCTCCTTCTCCTTCTTCTGCTTCTTCTGCTTCACCCTCCTGACTTCACCTTCTCCTTCTCCTTCTTCTACTTCTTCTGATTCACCCTCCAGACTTCACCTTCTCCTTCTCCTTCTTCTGCTTCTTCTGCTTCACCCTCCAGACTTCACATTCACCTTCTCCTTCTTCTGCTTCTTCTGCTTCGCCCTCCAGACTTCACCTTCTCCTTCTCCTTCTTCTGCTTCTTCTGCTTCACCCTCCAGACTTCACCTTCTCCTTCTCCTTCTTCTGCTTCTTCTGCTTCACCCTCCTGACTTCACCATCTCCTTCTCCTTCTTCTACTTCTTCTGATTCACCCTCCAGACTTCACCTTCTCCTTATCCTTCTTCTGCTTCTTCTCCTTCACCCTCCAGACTTCTCTTCTCCTTCTCCTTCTTCTGCTTCTTCTGCTGCGCCCTCCAGACTTCACCTTCTCCTTCTCCTTCTTCTGCTTCTTCTGCTTCATCCTCCTGACTTCACCTTCTCCTTCTCCTTCTTCTACTTCTTCTGCTTCACCCCCCTGACTTCACCTTCTCCTTCTCCTTCTTCTGCTTCTTCTGATTCACCCTCCTAACTTCACCTTCTCCTTCTCCTTCTTCTGCTTCTTCTGATTCACCCTCCTGACTTCACCTTCTCCTTCTCCTTCTTCTGCTTCTTCTGATTCACACTCCAGACTTCACCTTCTCCTTCTCCTTCTTCTGCTTCTTCTGATTCACCCTCCAGACTTCACCTTCTCCTTCTCCTTCTTCTGCTTCTTCTGATTCACCCTCCTGACTTCACCTTCTCCTTCTCCTTCTTCTGATTCACCCTCCAGACTTCACCTTCTCCTTCTCCTTCTTCTACTTCTTCTGATTCACCCTCCAGACTTTACCTTCTCCTTCTACTTCTTCTGCTTCTTCTGATTCACCCTCCAGACTTCACCTTCTCCTTCTCCTTCTTTTGCTTCTTCTGATTCACCCTCCAGACTTCACCTTCTCCTTCTCCTTCTTCTACTTCTTCTGATTCACCCTCCAGACTTCACCTTCTCCTTCTCCTTCTTCTGCTTCTTCTGATTCACCCTCCAGACATCACCTTCTCCTTCTCCTTCGTCTACTTCTTCTGATTCACCCTCCAGACTACACCTTCTCCTTCTCCTTCTTCTACTTCTTCTGATTCCCCCTCCAGACTTCACCTTCTCCTTCTCCTTCTTCTGCTTCTTCTGATTCACCCTCCAGACTTCACCTTCTCCTTCTCCTTCTTCTACTTCTTCTGATTCACCCTCCAGACTTCACCTTCTCCTTCTCCTTCTTCTACTTCTTCTGATTCACCCTCCAGACTTCACCTTCTCCTTCTCCTTCTTCTACTTCTTCTGCTTCTCCCTCCAGACTTCACCTTCTCCTTCTCCTTCTTCTGCTTCTTCTGATTCACCCTCCAGAGTTCACCTTCTCCTTCTCCTTCTTCTACTTCTTCTGATTCACCCTCCAGACTTCACCTTCTCCTTCTCCTTCTTCTACTTCTTCTGATTCACCCTCCAGACTTCACCTTCTCCTTCTCCTTCTTCTACTTCTTCTGATTCACCCTCCTGACTTCACCTTCTCCTTCTTCTGCTTCTTCTGCTTCACCCTCCAGGCTTCACCTTCTCCTTCTCCTTCTTCTGCTTCTTCTGCTTCACCCTCCAGACTTCACCTTCTCCATCTCCTTCTTCTGCTTCTTCTGCTTCACCCTCCTGACTTCACCTTCTCCTTCTCCTTCTTCTACTTCTTCTGATTCACCCTCCAGACTTCACCTTCTCCTTCTCCTTCTTCTGCTTCTTCTGCTTCACCCTCCAGACTTCACCTTCTCCTTCTCCTTCTTCTGCTTCTTCTGCTTCACCCTCCAGACTTCACCTTCTACTTCTCCTTCTTCTGCTTCTTCTGCTGCGCCCTCCAGACTTCACCTTCTCCTTCTCCTTCTTCTGCTTCTTCTGCTTCACCCTCCTTACTTCACCTTCTCCTTCTCCTTCTTCTACTTCTTCTGCTTCACCCCCCTGACTTCACCTTCTCCTTCTCCTTCTTCTGCTTCTTCTGATTCACCCTCCTAACTTCACCTTCTCCTTCTCCTTCTTCTGCTTCTTCTGATTCACCCTCCAGACTTCACCTTCTCCTTCTCCTTCTTCTGCTTCTACTGATTCACCCTCCAGACCTCACCTCCTCCTTCTCCTTCTTCTACTTCTTCTGATTCACCCTCCAGACTTCATCTTCTCCTTCTCCTTCTTCTGCTTCTTCTGATTCACCCTCCAGACTTCACCTTCTCCTTCTCCTTCTTCTGCTTCTTCTGATTCACCCTCCAGACTTCACCTTCTCCTTCTCCTTCTTCTACTTCTTCTGATTCACCCTCCAGACTTCACCTTCTCCTTCTCCTTCTTCTACTTCTTCTGATTCACCCTCCAGTCTTCACCTTCTCCTTCTCCTTCTTCTGCTTCTTCTGCTGCTCCCTCCAGACTTCACCTTCTCCTTCTCTTTCTTCTGCTTCTTCTGATTCACCCTCCAGACTTCACCTTCTCCTTCTCCTTCTTCTGATTCTTCTGATTCACCCTCCAGACTTCACCTTCTCCTTCTCCTTCTTCTGCTTCTTCTGATTCACCCTCCTGACTTCACCTTCTCCTTCTCCTTCTTCTACTTCTTCTGATTCACCCTCCTGACTTCACCTTCTCCTTATCCTTCTTCTGCTTCTTCTGATTCACCCTCCAGACTTCACCTTCTCCTTCTCCTTATTCTGCTTCTTCTGATTCACCCTCCAGACTTCACCTTCTCCTTCTCCTTCTTCTGCTTCTTCTGATTCACCCTCCAGACTTCACCTTCTCCTTCTCCTTCTTCTGCTTCTTCTGATTCACCTCCAAACTTCACCTTCTCCTTCTCCTTCTTCTGCTTCTTCTGATTCACCCTCCAGACTTCATCTTCTCCTTCTCCTTCTTCTGCTTCTTCTGATTCACCCTCCAGACTTCACCTTCTCCTTCTCCTTCTTCTGCTTCTTCTGATTCACCCTCCAGACTTCACCTTCTCCTTCTCCTTCTTCTACTTCTTCTGATTCACCCTCCAGACTTCACCTTCTCCTTCTCCTTCTTCTACTTCTTCTGGTTCACCCTCCAGACTTCACCTTCTCCTTCTCCTTCTTCTGCTTCTTCTGATTCACCCTCCAGACTTCACCTTCTCCTTCTCCTTCTTCTGCTTCTTCTGATTCACCCTCCAGACTTCACCTTCTCCTTCTCCTTCTTCTGCTTCTTCTGATTCACCCTTCAGACTTCACCTTCTCCTTCTCCTTCTTCTGCTTCTTCTGATTCACCCGCCAGACCTCACCTTCTCCTTCTCCTTCTTCTACTTCTTCTGATTCACCCTCCAGACTTCATCTTCTCCTTCTCCTTCTTCTGCTTCTTCTGATTCACCCTCCAGACTTCACCTTCTCCTTCTCCTTCTTCTGCTTCCTCTGATTCACCCTCCAGACTTCGCCTTCTCCTTCTCCTTCTTCTGCTTCTTCTGATTCACCCTCCAGACTTCACCTTCTCCTTCTCCTTCTTCTACTTCTTCTGATTCACCCTCCAGTCTTCACCTTCTCCTTCTCCTTCTTCTGCTTCTTCTGATTCACCCTCCAGACTTCACCTTCTCCTTCTCCTTCTTCTGCTTCTTCTGATTCACCCTCCTGACTTCACCTTCTCCTTCTCCTTCTTCTGCTTCTTCTGATTCACCCTCCAGACTTCACCTTCTCCTTCTCCTTCTTCTACTTCTTCTGATTCACCCTCCAGACTTCACCTTCTCCTTCTACTTCTTCTGCTTCTTCTGATTCACCCTCCAGACTTCACCTTCTCCTTCTTCTGCTTCTTCTGATTCACCCTCCAAACTTCACCTTCTCCTTCTCCTTCTTCTGCTTCTTCTGATTCACCCTCCAGACTTCACCTTCTCCTTCTCCTTCTTCTGCTTCTTCTGATACACCCTCCAGACTTCAACTTCTCCTTCTCCTTCTTCTACTTCTTCTGATTCACCCTCCAGACTTCACCTTCTCCTTCTCCTTCTTCTGCTTCTTCTGATTCACCCTCCAGACTTCACCTTCTCCTTCTCCTTCGTCTACTTCTTCTGCTTCACCCTCCAGACTACACCTTCTCCTTCTCCTTCTTCTACTTCTTCTGATTCACACTCCAGACTTCACCTTCTCCTTCTCCTTCTTCTGCTTCTTCTGATTCACCCTCCAGACTTCACCATCTCCTTCTCCTTCTTCTAATTTTTCTGATTCACCCTCCAGACTTCACCTTCTCCTTCTCCTTCTTCTACTTCTTCTGATTCACCCTCCAGACTTCACCTTCTCCTTCTCCTTCTTCTACTTCTTCTGCTTCTCCCTCCAGACTTCACCTTCTCCTTCTCCTTGTTCTGCTTCTTCTGATTCACCCTCCAGACTTCACCTTCTCCTTCTCCTTCTTCTACTTCTTCTGATTCACCCTCCAGACTTCACCTTCTCCTTCTCCTTCTTCTACTTCTTCTGATTCACCCTCCAGACTTCACCTTTTCCTTCTCCTTCTTCTACTTCTTCTGATTCACCCTCCTGACTTCACCTTCTCCTTCTTCTGCTTCTTCTGCTTCACCCTCCATACTTCACCTTCTCCTTCTCCTTCTTCTGCTTCTTCTGCTTCACCCTCCAGACTTCACCTTCTCCTTCTCCTTCTTCTGCTTCTTCTGCTTCACCCTCCTGACTTCACCTTCTCCTTCTCCTTCTTCTACTTCTTCTGATTCACCCTCCAGACTTCACCTTCTCCTTCTCCTTCTTCTGCTTCTTCTGCTTCACCCTCCAGACTTCACATTCACCTTCTCCTTCTTCTGCTTCTTCTGCTTCGCCCTCCAGACTTCACCTTCTCCTTCTCCTTCTTCTGCTTCTTCTGCTTCACCCTCCAGACTTCACCTTCTCCTTCTCCTTCTTCTGCTTCTTCTGCTTCACCCTCCTGACTTCACCATCTCCTTCTCCTTCTTCTACTTCTTCTGATTCACCCTCCAGACTTCACCTTCTCCTTATCCTTCTTCTGCTTCTTCTCCTTCACCCTCCAGACTTCTCTTCTCCTTCTCCTTCTTCTGCTTCTTCTGCTGCGCCCTCCAGACTTCACCTTCTCCTTCTCCTTCTTCTGCTTCTTCTGCTTCATCCTCCTGACTTCACCTTCTCCTTCTCCTTCTTCTACTTCTTCTGCTTCACCCCCCTGACTTCACCTTCTCCTTCTCCTTCTTCTGCTTCTTCTGATTCACCCTCCTAACTTCACCTTCTCCTTCTCCTTCTTCTGCTTCTTCTGATTCACCCTCCTGACTTCACCTTCTCCTTCTCCTTCTTCTGCTTCTTCTGATTCACACTCCAGACTTCACCTTCTCCTTCTCCTTCTTCTGCTTCTTCTGATTCACCCTCCAGACTTCACCTTCTCCTTCTCCTTCTTCTGCTTCTTCTGATTCACCCTCCTGACTTCACCTTCTCCTTCTCCTTCTTCTGATTCACCCTCCAGACTTCACCTTCTCCTTCTCCTTCTTCTACTTCTTCTGATTCACCCTCCAGACTTTACCTTCTCCTTCTACTTCTTCTGCTTCTTCTGATTCACCCTCCAGACTTCACCTTCTCCTTCTCCTTCTTTTGCTTCTTCTGATTCACCCTCCAGACTTCACCTTCTCCTTCTCCTTCTTCTACTTCTTCTGATTCACCCTCCAGACTTCACCTTCTCCTTCTCCTTCTTCTGCTTCTTCTGATTCACCCTCCAGACATCACCTTCTCCTTCTCCTTCGTCTACTTCTTCTGATTCACCCTCCAGACTACACCTTCTCCTTCTCCTTCTTCTACTTCTTCTGATTCCCCCTCCAGACTTCACCTTCTCCTTCTCCTTCTTCTGCTTCTTCTGATTCACCCTCCAGACTTCACCTTCTCCTTCTCCTTCTTCTACTTCTTCTGATTCACCCTCCAGACTTCACCTTCTCCTTCTCCTTCTTCTACTTCTTCTGATTCACCCTCCAGACTTCACCTTCTCCTTCTCCTTCTTCTACTTCTTCTGCTTCTCCCTCCAGACTTCACCTTCTCCTTCTCCTTCTTCTGCTTCTTCTGATTCACCCTCCAGAGTTCACCTTCTCCTTCTCCTTCTTCTACTTCTTCTGATTCACCCTCCAGACTTCACCTTCTCCTTCTCCTTCTTCTACTTCTTCTGATTCACCCTCCAGACTTCACCTTCTCCTTCTCCTTCTTCTACTTCTTCTGATTCACCCTCCTGACTTCACCTTCTCCTTCTTCTGCTTCTTCTGCTTCACCCTCCAGGCTTCACCTTCTCCTTCTCCTTCTTCTGCTTCTTCTGCTTCACCCTCCAGACTTCACCTTCTCCATCTCCTTCTTCTGCTTCTTCTGCTTCACCCTCCTGACTTCACCTTCTCCTTCTCCTTCTTCTACTTCTTCTGATTCACCCTCCAGACTTCACCTTCTCCTTCTCCTTCTTCTGCTTCTTCTGCTTCACCCTCCAGACTTCACCTTCTCCTTCTCCTTCTTCTGCTTCTTCTGCTTCGCCCTCCAGACTTCACCTTCTCCTTCTCCTTCTTCTGCTTCTTCTGCTTCACCCTCCAGACTTCACCTTCTTCTTCTCCTTCTTCTGCTTCTTCTGCTTCACCCTCCTGACTTCACCTTCTCCTTCTTCTACTTCTTCTGATTCACCCTCCAGACTTCACCTTCTCCTTCTCCTTCTTCTGCTTCTTCTGCTTCACCCTCCAGACTTCACCTTCTCCTTCTCCTTCTTCTGCTTCTTCTGCTGCGCCCTCCAGACTTCATCTTCTCCTTCTCCTTCTTCTGCTTCTTCTGCTTCACCTTCCTGACTTCACCTTCTCCCTCTCCTTCTTCTACTTCTTCTGCTTCACCCCCCTGACTTCACCATCTCCTTCTCCTTCTTCTGCTTCTTCTGATTCACCCTCCTAACTTCACCTTCTCCTTCTCCTTCTTCTGCTTCTTCTGATTCACCCTCCTGACTTCACCTTCTCCTTCTCCTTCTTCTGCTTCTTCTGATTCACCCTCCAGACTTCACCTTCTCCGTCTCCTTCTTCTGCTTCTTCTGATTCACCCTCCAGACTTCACCTTCTCCTTCTCCTTCTTCTGCTTCTTCTGATTCACCCTCCAGACCTCACCTTCTCCTTCTTCTGCTTCTTCTGCTTCACCCTCCAGACTTCACCTTCTCCTTCTCCTTCTTCTGCTTCTTCTGCTTCACCCTCCAGACTTCACCTTCTCCTTCTCCTTCTTTTGCTTCTTCTGCTTCACCCTCCTGACTTCACCTTCTCCTTCTCCTTCTTCTGCTTCTTCTGCTTCACCCTCCAGACTTCACATTCACCTTTTCCTTCTTCTGCTTCTTCTGCTTCGCCCTCCAGACTTCACCTTCTCCTTCTCCTTCTTCTGCTTCTTCTGCTTCACCCTCCAGACTTCACCTTCTCCTTCTCCTTCTTCTGCTTCTTCTGCTTCACCCTCCTGACTTCACCATCTCCTTCTCCTTCTTCTACTTCTTCTGATTCACCCTCCAGACTTCACCTTCTCCTTCTCCTTCTTCTGCTTCTTCTCCTTCACCCTCCAGACTTCTCTTCTCCTTCTCCTTCTTCTGCTTCTTCTGCTGCGCCCTCCAGACTTCACCTTCTCCTTCTCCTTCTTCTGCTTCTTCTGCTTCATCCTCCTGACTTCACCTTCTCCTTCTCCTTCTTCTACTTCTTCTGCTTCACCCCCCTGACTTCACCTTCTCCTTCTCCTTCTTCTGCTTCTTCTGATTCACCCTCCTAACTTCACCTTCTCCTTCTCCTTCTTCTCCTTCTTCTGATTCACCCTCCAGACTTCACCTTCTCCTTCTCCTTCTTCTACTTCTTCTGATTCACCCTCCAGACTTCACCTTCTCCTTCTACTTCTTCTGCTTCTTCTGATTCACCCTCCAGACTTCACCTTCTCCTTCTCCTTCTTTTGCTTCTTCTGATTCACACTCCAGACATCACCTTCTCCTTCTCCTTCTTCTACTTCTTCTGATTCACCCTCCAGACTTCACCTTCTCCTTCTCCTTCTTCTGCTTCTTCTGATTCACCCTCCAGACATCACCTTCTCCTTCTCCTTCGTCTACTTCTTCTGATTCACCCTCCAGACTACACCTTCTCCTTCTCCTTCTTCTACTTCTTCTGATTCCCCCTCCAGACTTCACCTTCTCCTTCTCCTTCTTCTGCTTCTTCTGATTCACCCTCCAGACTTCACCTTCTCCTTCTCCTTCTTCTACTTCTTCTGATTCACCCTCCAGACTTCACCTTCTCCTTCTCCTTCTTCTACTTCTTCTGATTCACCCTCCAGACTTCACCTTCTCCTTCTCCTTCTTCTACTTCTTCTGCTTCTCCCTCCAGACTTCACCTTCTCCTTCTCCTTCTTCTGCTTCTTCTGATTCACCCTCCAGACTTCACCTTCTCCTTCTCCTTCTTCTACTTCTTCTGATTCACCCTCCAGACTTCACCTTCTCCTTCTCCTTCTTCTACTTCTTCTGATTCACCCTCCAGACTTCGCCTTCTCCTTCTCCTTCTTCTACTTCTTCTGATTCACCCTCCTGACTTCACCTTCTCCTTCTTCTGCTTCTTCTGCTTCACCCTCCAGACTTCACCTTCTCCTTCTCCTTCTTCTGCTTCTTCTGCTTCACCCTCCAGACTTCACCTTCTCCATCTCCTTCTTCTGCTTCTTCTGCTTCACCCTCCTGACTTTAGCTTCTCCTTCTCCTTCTTCTACTTCTTCTGATTCACCCTCCAGACTTCACCTTCTCCTTCTCCTTCTTCTGCTTCTTCTGCTTCACCTTCCAGACTTCACCTTCTCCTTCTCCTTCTTCTGCTTCTTCTGCTTCGCCCTCCAGACTTCACCTTCTCCTTCTCCTTCTTCTGCTTCTTCTGCTTCACCCTCCAGACTTCACCTTCTTCTTCTCCTTCTTCTGCTTCTTCTGCTTCACCCTCCTGACTTCACCTTCTCCTTCTTCTACTTCTTCTGATTCACCCTCCAGACTTCACCTTCTCCTTCTCCTTCTTCTGCTTCTTCTGCTTCACCCTCCAGACTTCACCTTCTCCTTCTCCTTCTTCTGCTTCTTCTGCTGCGCCCTCCAGACTTCATCTTCTCCTTCTCCTTCTTCTGCTTCTTCTGCTTCACCTTCCTGACTTCACCTTCTCCCTCTCCTTCTTCTACTTCTTCTGCTTCACCCCCCTGACTTCACCATCTCCTTCTCCTTCTTCTGCTTCTTCTGATTCACCCTCCTAACTTCACCTTCTCCTTCTCCTTCTTCTGCTTCTTCTGATTCACCCTCCTGACTTCACCTTCTCCTTCTCCTTCTTCTGCTTCTTCTGATTCACCCTCCAGACTTCACCTTCTCCGTCTCCTTCTTCTGCTTCTTCTGATTCACCCTCCAGACTTCACCTTCTCCTTCTCCTTCTTCTGCTTCTTCTGATTCACCCTCCAGACCTCACCTTCTCCTTCTTCTGCTTCTTCTGCTTCACCCTCCAGACTTCACCTTCTCCTTCTCCTTCTTCTGCTTCTTCTGCTTCACCCTCCAGACTTCACCTTCTCCTTCTCCTTCTTTTGCTTCTTCTGCTTCACCCTCCTGACTTCACCTTCTCCTTCTCCTTCTTCTGCTTCTTCTGCTTCACCCTCCAGACTTCACATTCACCTTTTCCTTCTTCTGCTTCTTCTGCTTCGCCCTCCAGACTTCACCTTCTCCTTCTCCTTCTTCTGCTTCTTCTGCTTCACCCTCCAGACTTCACCTTCTCCTTCTCCTTCTTCTGCTTCTTCTGCTTCACCCTCCTGACTTCACCATCTCCTTCTCCTTCTTCTACTTCTTCTGATTCACCCTCCAGACTTCACCTTCTCCTTCTCCTTCTTCTGCTTCTTCTCCTTCACCCTCCAGACTTCTCTTCTCCTTCTCCTTCTTCTGCTTCTTCTGCTGCGCCCTCCAGACTTCACCTTCTCCTTCTCCTTCTTCTGCTTCTTCTGCTTCATCCTCCTGACTTCACCTTCTCCTTCTCCTTCTTCTACTTCTTCTGCTTCACCCCCCTGACTTCACCTTCTCCTTCTCCTTCTTCTGCTTCTTCTGATTCACCCTCCTAACTTCACCTTCTCCTTCTCCTTCTTCTCCTTCTTCTGATTCACCCTCCAGACTTCACCTTCTCCTTCTCCTTCTTCTACTTCTTCTGATTCACCCTCCAGACTTCACCTTCTCCTTCTACTTCTTCTGCTTCTTCTGATTCACCCTCCAGACTTCACCTTCTCCTTCTCCTTCTTTTGCTTCTTCTGATTCACACTCCAGACATCACCTTCTCCTTCTCCTTCTTCTACTTCTTCTGATTCACCCTCCAGACTTCACCTTCTCCTTCTCCTTCTTCTGCTTCTTCTGATTCACCCTCCAGACATCACCTTCTCCTTCTCCTTCGTCTACTTCTTCTGATTCACCCTCCAGACTACACCTTCTCCTTCTCCTTCTTCTACTTCTTCTGATTCCCCCTCCAGACTTCACCTTCTCCTTCTCCTTCTTCTGCTTCTTCTGATTCACCCTCCAGACTTCACCTTCTCCTTCTCCTTCTTCTACTTCTTCTGATTCACCCTCCAGACTTCACCTTCTCCTTCTCCTTCTTCTACTTCTTCTGATTCACCCTCCAGACTTCACCTTCTCCTTCTCCTTCTTCTACTTCTTCTGCTTCTCCCTCCAGACTTCACCTTCTCCTTCTCCTTCTTCTGCTTCTTCTGATTCACCCTCCAGACTTCACCTTCTCCTTCTCCTTCTTCTACTTCTTCTGATTCACCCTCCAGACTTCACCTTCTCCTTCTCCTTCTTCTACTTCTTCTGATTCACCCTCCAGACTTCGCCTTCTCCTTCTCCTTCTTCTACTTCTTCTGATTCACCCTCCTGACTTCACCTTCTCCTTCTTCTGCTTCTTCTGCTTCACCCTCCAGACTTCACCTTCTCCTTCTCCTTCTTCTGCTTCTTCTGCTTCACCCTCCAGACTTCACCTTCTCCATCTCCTTCTTCTGCTTCTTCTGCTTCACCCTCCTGACTTTAGCTTCTCCTTCTCCTTCTTCTACTTCTTCTGATTCACCCTCCAGACTTCACCTTCTCCTTCTCCTTCTTCTGCTTCTTCTGCTTCACCCTCCAGACTTCACCTTCTCCTTCTCCTTCTTCTGCTTCTTCTGCTTCGCCCTCCAGACTTCACCTTCTCCTTCTCCTTCTTCTGCTTCTTCTGCTTCACCCTCCAGACTTCACCTTCTTCTTCTCCTTCTTCTGCTTCTTCTGCTTCACCCTCCTGACTTCACCTTCTCCTTCTTCTACTTCTTCTGATTCACCCTCCAGACTTCACCTTCTCCTTCTCCTTCTTCTGCTTCTTCTGCTTCACCCTCCAGACTTCACCTTCTCCTTCTCCTTCTTCTGCTTCTTCTGCTGCGCCCTCCAGACTTCATCTTCTCCTTCTCCTTCTTCTGCT
This sequence comes from Somniosus microcephalus, assembly GCF_052327205.1. Classification (NCBI taxonomy): domain Eukaryota; kingdom Metazoa; phylum Chordata; class Chondrichthyes; order Squaliformes; family Somniosidae; genus Somniosus; species Somniosus microcephalus. The sequence continues at coordinate 38,831 of NW_028225930.1, forward strand.
TCTTCTGCTTCACCTTCCTGACTTCACCTTCTCCCTCTCCTTCTTCTACTTCTTCTGCTTCACCCCCCTGACTTCACCATCTCCTTCTCCTTCTTCTGCTTCTTCTGATTCACCCTCCTAACTTCACCTTCTCCTTCTCCTTCTTCTGCTTCTTCTGATTCACCCTCCTGACTTCACCTTCTCCTTCTCCTTCTTCTGCTTCTTCTGATTCACCCTCCAGACTTCACCTTCTCCTTCTCCTTCTTCTGCTTCTTCTGATTCACCCTCCAGACTTCACCTTCTCCTTCTCCTTCTTCTGCTTCTTCTGATTCACCCTCCAGACCTCACCTTCTCCTTCTCCTTCTTCTACTTCTTCTGATTCACCCTCCAGACTTCATCTTCGCCTTCTCCTTTTTCTGCTTCTTCTGATTCACCCTCCGACTTCACCTTCTCCTTCTCCTTCTTCTGCTTCTTCTGATTCCCCCTCCAGACTTCACCTTCTCCTTCTCCTTCTTCTACTTCTTCTGATTCACCCTCCAGACTTCACCTTCTCCTTCTCCTTCTTCTACTTCTTCTGATTCACCCTCCAATCTTCACCTTCTCCTTCTCCTTCTTCTGCTTCTTCTGCTTCACCCTCCAGACTTCACCTTCTCCTTCTCTTTCTTCTGCTTCTTCTGATTCACCCTCCAGACTTCAACTTCTCCTTCTCCTTCTTCTGATTCTTCTGATTCACCCTCCAGACTTCACCATCTCCTTCTCCTTCTTCTGCTTCTTCTGATTCACCGTCCTGACTTCACCTTCCCCTTCTCCTTCTTCTACTTCTTCTGATTCACCCTCCTGACTTCACCTTCTCCTTCTCCTTCTTCTACTTCTTCTGCTACACCCTCCAGACTTCACCTTCTCCTTCTCCTTCTTATTCTGCTTCTTCTGATTCACCCTCCAGACTTCACCTTCTCCTTCTCCTTCTTCTGCATTTTCTGATTCACCATCCTGACTTCACCTTCTCCTTCTCCTTCTTCTGCTTCTTCTGATTCACCCTCCAGACTTCACCTTCTCCTTCTCCTTCTTCTACTTCTTCAGATTCACCCTCCAGACTTCACCTTCTCCTTCTCCTTCTTCTACTTCTTCTGATTCACCCTCCAGATTACACCTTCTCCTTCTCCTTCTTCTGCTTCTTCTGATTCACCCTCCAAGCTTCACCTTCTCCTTCTCCTTCTTCTGCTTCTTCTGATTCACCCTCCAGACTTCACCTTCTCCTTCTCCCTCTTCTGCTTCTTCTGATTCACCCTTCAGACTTCACCTTCTCCTTCTCCTTCTTCTGCTTCTTCTGCTTCACCCTCCAGACTTCACATTCACCTTCTCCTTCTTCTGCTTCTTCTGCTTCACCCTCCAGACTTCACCTTCTCCTTCTACTTCTTCTGCTTCTTCTGATTCACCCTCCAGACTTCACCTTCTCCTTCTCCTTCTTTTGCTTCTTCTGATTCACACTCCAGACATCACCTTCTCCTTCTCCTTCTTCTACTTCTTCTGATTCACCCTCCAGACTTCACCTTCTCCTTCTCCTTCTTCTGCTTCTTCTGATTCACCCTCCAGACGCCACCTTCTCCTTCTCCTTCTTCTACTTCTTCTGATTCACCCTCCAGACTTCATCTTATCCTTCTCCTTCTCCTTCTTCTGCTTCTTCGGATTCACCCTCCAGACTTCACCTTCTCCTTCTCCTTCTTCTGCTTCTTCTGATTCCCCCTCCAGACTTCACCTTCTCCTTCTCCTTCTTCTACTTCTTCTGATTCACCCTCCAGACTTCTCCTTCTCCTTCTCCTTCTTCTACTTCTTCTGATTCACCCTCCAGACTTCACCTTCTCCTTCTCCTTCTTCTGCTTCTTCTGATTCACCCTCCAGACTTCACCTTCTCCTTCTCCTTCTTCTGCTTCTTCTGATTCACCCTCCAGACTTCACCTTCTCCTTCTCCTTCTTCTGCTTCTTCTGATTCACCCTTCAGACTTCACCTTCTCCTTCTCCTTCTTTTGCTTCTTCTGATTCACCCTCCAGACCTCACCATTCCTTCTCCTTCTTATACTTCTTCTGATTCACCCTCCAGACTTCATCTTCTCCTTCTCCTTCTTCTGCTTCTTCAGATTCACCCTCCAGACTTCACCTTCTCCTTCTCCTTCTTCTGCTTCTTCTGATTCACCCTCCAGACTTCGCCTTCTCCTTCTCCTTCTTCTACTTCTTCTGATTCACCCTCCAGAGTTCACCTTCTCCTTCTCCTTCATCTACTTCTCCTGATTCACCCTCCAGTCTTCACCTTCTCCTTATCCATCTTCTGCTTCTTCTGATTCACCCTCCAGACTTCACCTTCTCCTTCTCCTTCTTCTGCATTTTCTGATTCACCATCCTGACTTCACCTTCTCCTTCTCCTTCTTCTGCTTCTTCTGATTCACCCTCCAGACTTCACCTTCTCCTTCTCCTTCTTCTACTTCTTCAGATTCACCCTCCAGACTTCACCTTCTCCTTCTCCTTCTTCTACTTCTTCTGATTCACCCTCCAGATTTCACCTTCTCCTTCTCCTTCTTCTGCTTCTTCTGATTCACCCTCCAGGCTTCACCTTCTCCTTCTCCTTCTTCTGCTTCTTCTGATTCACCCTCCAGACTTCACCTTCTCCTTCTCCCTCTTCTGCTTCTTCTGATTCACCCTTCAGACTTCTCCTTCTCCTTCTCCTTCTTCTGCTTCTTCTGATTCACCCTCCAGACCTCACCTTCTCCTTCTCCTTCTTATACTTCTTCTGATTCACCCTCCAGACTTCATCTTCTCCTTCTCCTTCTTCTGCTTCTTCTGATTCACCCTCCAGACTTCACCTTCTCCTTCTCCTTCTTCTGCTTCTTCTGATTCACACTCCAGACTTCGCCTTCTCCTTCTCCTTCTTCTACTTCTTCTGATTCACCCTCCAGAGTTCACCTTCTCCTTCTCCTTCATCTACTTCTCCTGATTCACCCTCCAGTCTTCACCTTCTCCTTATCCTTCTTCTGCTTCTTCTGATTCACCCTGCAGACTTCACCTTCTCCTTCTCCTTCTTCTGCATTTTCTGATTCACCCTCCTGACTTCACCTTCTCCTTCTCCTTCTTCTACTTCTTCTGATTCACCCTCCAGACTTCACCTTCTCCTTCTCCTTCTTCTACTTCTTCTGATTCACCCTCCAGTCTTCACCTTCTCCTTCTCCTTCTTCTGCTTCTTCTGATTCACCCTCCAGACTTCACCTTCTCCTTCTCCTTCCTCTGCTTCTTCTGATTCACCCTCCAGACTTCACCTTCTCCTTCTCCTTCTTCTGCTTCTTCTGATACACCCTCCAGACTTCAACTTCTCCTTCTCCTTCTTCTACTTCTTCTGCTTCACCCTCCAGACTTCACCTTCTACTTCTCCTTCTTCTGCTTCTTCTGCTGCGCCCTCGAGACTTCACCTTCTCCTTCTCCTTCTTCTGCTTCTTCTGCTTCACCCTCCTGACTTCACCTTCTCCTTCTCCTTCTTCTACTTCTTCTGCTTCACCCCCCTGACTTCACCTTCTCCTTCTCCTTCTTCTTCTTCTTCTGATTCACCCTCCTAACTTCACCTTCTCCTTCTCCTTCTTCTGCTTCTTCTGATTCACCCTCCTGACTTGACCTTCTCCTTCTCCTTCTTCTGCTTCTTCTGATTCACCCTCCAGACTTCACCTACTCCTTCTTCTTCTTCTGCTTCTTCTGATTCACCCTCCAGACTTCACCTTCTCCTTCTCCTTCTTCTGCTTCTTCTGATTCACCCTCCAGACCTCACCTTCTCCTTCTCCTTCTTCTACTTCTTCTGATTCACCCTCCAGACTTCATCTTCTCCTTCTCCTTCTTCTGCTTCTTCTGATTCACCCTCCAGACTTCACCTTCTCCTTCTCCTTCTTCTGCTTCTTCTGATTCACCCTCCAGACTTCACCTTCTCCTTCTCCTTCTTCTACTTCTTCTGATTCACCCTCCAGACTTCACCTTCTCCTTCTCCTTCTTCTACTTCTTCTGATTCACCCTCCAGTCTTCACCTTCTCCTTCTCCTTCTTCTGCTTCTTCTGCTTCACCCTCCAGACTTCACCTTCTCCTTCTCTTTCTTCTGCTTCTTCTGATTCACCCTCCAGACTTCACCTTCTCCTTCTCCTTCTTCCGATTCTTCTGATTCACCCTCCAGACTTCACCTTCTCCTTCTCCTTCTTCTGCTTCTTCTGATTCACCCTCCTGACTTCACCTTCTCCTTCTCCTTCTTCTACTTCTTCTGATTCACCCTCCTGACTTCACCTTCTCCTTATCGTTCTTCTGCTTCTTCTGATTCACCCTCCAGACTTCACCTTCTCCTTCTCCTTATTCTGCTTCTTCTGATTCACCCTCCAGACTTCACCTTCTCCTTCTCCTTCTTCTGCTTCTTCTGCTTCACCCTCCAGACTTCACCTTCTCCTTCTCTTTCTTCTGCTTCTTCTGATTCACCCTCCAGACTTCACCTTCTCCTTCTCCTTATTCTGCTTCTTTTGATTCACCCTCCAGACTTCACCTTCTCCTTCTCCTTCTTCTACTTCTTCTGCTTCACACTCCTGACTTCACCTTCTCCTTCTCCTTCTTCTACTTCTTCTGATTCACCCTCCAGACTTCACCTTCTCCTTCTCCTTCTTCTGCTTCTTCTGCTTCACCCTCCAGACATCACCTTCTCCTTCTCCTTCTTCTGCTTCTTCTGCTACGCCCTCCAGATTTCACCTTCTCCTTCTCCTTCTTCTGCTTCTTCTGCTTTACCCTCCAGACTTCACCTTCTCCTTCTCCTTCTTCTGCTTCTTCTGCTTCACCCTCCTGACTTCACCTTCTCCTTCTCCTTCTTCTACTTCTTCTGATTCACCCTCCAGACTTCACCTTCTCCTTCTCCTTCTTCTGCTTCTTCTGCTTCACCCTCCAGACTTCACCTGATCCTTCTCCTTCTTCTGCTTCTACTGCTACGCCCTCCAGACTTCACCTTCTCCTTCTCCTTCTTCTGCTTCTTCTGCTTCACCCTCCTGACTTCACCTTCTCCTTCTCCTTCTTCTGCTTCTTCTGATTCACCCTCCAGACCTCACCTTCTCCTTCTCATTCTTCTACTTCTTCTGATTCATCCTCCAGACTTCATCTTCGCCTACTCCTTTTTCTGCTTCTTCTGATTCACCCTCCGACTTCACCTTCTCCTTCTCCTTCTTCTGCTTCTTCTGATACCCCCTCCAGACTTCACCTTCTCCTTCTCCTTCTTCTACTTCTTCTGATTCACCCTCCAGACTTCACCTTCTCCTTCTCCTTCTTCTACTTCTTCTGATTCACCCTCCAGTCTTCACCTTCTCCTTCTCCTTCTTCTGCTTCTTCTGCTTCACCCTCCAGACTTCACCTTCTCCTTCTCTTTCTTCTGCTTCTTCTGATTCACCCTCCAGACTTCAACTTCTCCTTCTCCTTCTTCTGGTTCTTCTGATTCACCCTCCAGACTTCACCTTCTCCTTCTCCTTCTTCTGCTTCTTCTGATTCACCGTCCTGACTTCACCTTCTCCTTCTCCTTCTTCTACTTCTTCTGATTCACCCTCCTAACTTCACCTTCTCCTTCTCCTTCTTCTACTTCTTCTGCTTCACCCTCCAGACTTCACCTTCTCCTTCTCCTTCTTATTCTGCTTCTTCTGATTCACCCTCCAGACTTCACCTTCTCCTTCTCCTTCTTCTGCTTCTTCTGATTCACCCTCCAGACTTCACCTTCTCCTTCTCCTTCTTCTGCTTCTTCTGATTCACCCTCCAGACCTCACCTTCTCCTTCTCCTTCTTCTACTTCTTCTGATTCACCCTCCAGACTTCATCTTCTCCTTCTCCTTCTCCTTCTTCTGCTTCTTCTGATTCACCCTCCAGACTTCACCTTCTCCTTCTCCTTCTTCTGCTTCTTCTGATTCCACCTCCAGACTTCACCTTCTCCTTCTCCTTCTTCTCCTTCTTCTGATTCACCCTTCAGACTTCACCTTCTCCTTCTCCTTCTTCTACTTCTTCTGATTCACCCTCCAGACTTCACCTTCTCCTTCTGCTTCTTCTGCTTCTTCTGATTCACCCTCCAGACTTCACCTTCTCCTTCTCCTTCTTCTGCTTCTTCTGATTCACCCTCCAGACTTCACCTTCTCCTTCTCCTTCTTCTGCTTCTTCTGATTCACCCTTCAGACTTCACCTTCTCCTTCTCCTTCTTCTGCTTCTTCTGATTCACCCACCAGACCTCACCTTCTCCTTCTCCTTCTTATACTTCTTCTGATTCACCATCCAGACTTCATCTTCTCCTTCTCCTTCTTCTGCTTCTTCTGATTCACCCTCCAGACTTCACCTTCTCCTTCTCCTTCTTCTGCTTCTTCTGATTCACCCTCCAGACTTCGCCTTCTCCTTCTCCTTCTTCTACTTCTTCTGATTCACCCTCCAGAGTTCACCTTCTCCTTCTCCTTCATCTACTTCTCCTGATTCATCCTCCAGTCTTCACCTTCTCCTTATCCTTCTTCTGCTTCTTCTGATTCACCCTCCAGACTTCACCTTCTCCTTCTCCTTCTTCTGCATTTTCTGATTCACCATCCAGACTTCACCTTCTCCTTCTCCTTCTTCTGCTTCTTCTGATTCACCCTCCAGACTTCACCTTCTCCTTCTCCTTCTTCTACTTCTTCAGATTCACCCTCCAGACTTCACCTTCTCCTTCTCCTTCTTCTACTTCTTCTGCTTCACCCTCCAGACTTCACCTTCTCCTTCTCCTTCTTATTCTGCTTCTTCTGATTCACCCTCCAGACTTCACCTTCTCCTTCTCCTTCTTCTGCTTCTTCTGATTCACCCTCCAGACTTCACCTTCTCCTTCTCCTTCTTCTGCTTCTTCTGATTCACCCTCCAGACGTCACCTTCTCCTTCTCCTTCTTCTACTTCTTCTGATTCACCCTCCAGACTTCATCTTCTCCTTCTCCTTCTCCTTCTTCTGCTTCTTCTGATTCACCCTCCAGACTTCACCTTCTCCTTCTCCTTATTCTGCTTCTTCTGATTCACCCTCCAGACTTCACCTTCTCCTTCTCCTTCTTCTGCTTCTTCTGATTCACCCTCCAGACTTCACCTTCTCCTTCTCCTTCTTCTGCTTCTTCTGATTCACCCTCCAGACTTCACCTTCTCCTTCTCCTTCTTCTACTTCTTCTGATTCACCCTCCAGACTTCATCTTCTCCTTCTCCTTCTTCTGCTTCTTCTGATTCACCCTCCAGACTTCACCTTCTCCTTCTCCTTCTTCTGCTTCTTCTGATTCACCCTCCAGACTTCACCTTCTCCTTCTCCTTCTTCTACTTCTTCTGATTCACCCTCCAGACTTCACCTTCTCCTTCTCCTTCTTCTACTTCTTCTGATTCACCCTCCGGACTTCACCTTCTCCTTCTCCTTCTTCTGCTTCTTCTGATTCACCCTCCAGACTTCACCTTCTCCTTCTCCTTCTTCTGCTTCTTCTGATTCACCCTCCAGACTTCACCTTCTCCTTCTCCTTTTTCTGCTTCTTCTGATTCACCCTCCAGTCTTCACCTTCTCCTTCGCCTTCTTCTGCTTCTTCTGATTCACCCTCCAGATTTCACCTTCTCCTTCTCCTTCTTCTGCTTCTTCTGATTCACCCTCCATACTCCACCTTCTCCTTCTCCTTCTTCTGCTTCTTCCGATTCACCCTCCAGACTTCACCTTCTCCTTCTCCTTCTTCTGCTTCTTCTGATTCACCCTCCAGACTTCACCTTCTCCTTCTGCTTCTTCTACTTCTTCTGAATATCCCTCCAGACTTCACCTTCTCCTTCTCCTTCTTCTGCTTCTTCTGATTCACCCTCCAGACTTCACCTTCTCCTTCTCCTTCGTCTACTTCTCCTGATTCACCCTCCAAACTACACCTTCTACTTCTCCTTCTTCTACTTCTTCTGATTCACCCTCCAGATTTCACCTTCTCCTTCTCCTTCTTCTCCTTCTTCTGATTCACCCTCCAGACTTCACCTTCTCCTTCTCCTTCTTCTACTTCTTCTGCTTCTCCCTCCAGACTTCACCTTCTCCTTCTCCTTCTTCTGCTTCTTCTGATTCACCCTCCATACTTCACCTTCTCCTTCTCCTTCTTCTACTTCTTCTGATTCACCCTCCAGACTTCACCTTCTCCTTCTCCTTCTACTTCTTCTGATTCACCCTCCAGACTTCACCTTCTCCTTCTCCTTCTTCTACTTCTTCTGATTCACCCTCCTGACTTCACCTTCTCCTTCTCCTTCTTCTGCTTCTTCTGCTTCACCCTCCAGACTTCACCTTCTCCTTCTCCTTCTTCTGCTTCTTCTGCTTCACCCTCCAGACTTCACCTTCTCCGTCTCCTTCTTCTACTTCTTCTGCTTCACCCTCCTGACTTCACCTTCTCCTTCTCCTTCTTCTACTTCTTCTGATTCACCCTCCAGACTTCACCTTCCCCTTCTCCTTCTTCTGCTTCTTCTGCTTCACCCTCCAGACTTCACCTTCACCTTCTCCTTCTTCTGCTTCTTCTGCTTCGCCCTCCAGACTTCACCTTCTCCTTCTCCTTCTTCTGTTTCTTCTGCTTCACCCTCCAGACTTCACCTTCTCCTTCTCCTTCTTCTGCTTCTTCTGCTTCACCCTCCTGACTTCACCATCTCCTTCTCCTTCTTCTACTTCTTCTGCTTCACCCCCCTGACTTCACCTTCTCCTTCTCCTTCTTCTGCTTCTTCTGATTCACCCTCCTAACTTCACCTTCTCGTTCTCCTTCTTCTGCTTCTTCTGATTCACTCTCCTGACTTCACCATCTCCTTCTCCTTCTTCTGCTTCTTCTGATTCACCCTCCAGACTTCACCTTCTCCTTCTCCTTCTTCTGCTTCTTCTGATTCACCCTCCAGACTTCATCTTCTCCTTCTCCTTCTTCTGCTTCTTCTGATTCACCCTCCAGACCTCACCTTCTCCTTCTCCTTCTTCTACTTCTTCTGATTCACCCTCCAGACTTCATCTTCTCCTTCTCATTCTTTTGCTTCTTCTGATTCACCCTCCAGACTTCACCTTCTCCTTCTCCTTCTTCTGCTTCTTCTGATTCACCCTCCAGACTTCACCTTCTCCTTCTCCTTCTTCTACTTCTTCTGATTCACCCTCCTGACTTCACCTTCTCCTTCTCCTTCTTCTACTTCTTCTGCTTCACCCTCCAGACTTCACCTTCTCCTTCTCCTTCTTCTACTTCTTCTGATTCACCCTCCAGACTTCACCTTCTCCTTCTCCTTCTTCTGCTTCTCCTGATTCACCCTCCAGACTTCACCTTCTCCTTCTCCTTATTCTGCTTCTTCTGATTCACCCTCCAGACTTCACCTTCTCCTTCTCCTTCTTCTGCTTCTTCTGATTCACCCTCCAGACTTCACCTTCTCCTTCTCCTTCTTCTGCTTCTTCTGATTCACCCTCCAGACTTCACCTTCTCCTTCTCCTTCTTCTACTTCTTCTGATACACCCTCCAGACTTCATCTTCTCATTCTCCTTCTTCTGCTTCTTCTGATTCACCCTCCAGACTTCACCTTCTCCTTCTCCTTCTTCTGCTTCTTCTGATTCACCCTCCAGACTTGTCCTTCTCCTTCTCCTTCTTCTACTTCTTCTGATTCACCCTCCAGACTTCACCTTCTCCTTCTCCTTCTTCTACTTCTTATGATTCACCCTCCAGACCTCACCTTCTCCTTCTCCTTCTTCTACTTCTTATGATTCACCCTCCAGACTTCACCTTCTCCTTCTCCTTCTTCTGCTTCTTCTGATTCACCCTCCAGACTTAACCTTCTCCTTCTCCTTCTTCTGCTTCTTCTGATTCACCCTTCAGACTTCGCCTTCTCCTTCTGCTTCTTCTACTTCTTCTGATTCACCCTCCAGACTTCAACATCTCCTTCTCCTTCTTCTACTTATTCTGATTCACCCTCCAGTCTTCACCTTCTCCTTTGCCTTCTTCTGCTTCTTCTGATTCACCCTCCAGACTTCACCTTCTCCTTCTCCTTCTTCTGCTTCTTCTGATTCACCCTCCAGACTTCACCTTCTCCTTCTCCATCTTCTCCTTCTTCTGATTCACCCTCCAGACTTCACTTTCTCCTTCTACTTCTTCTGCTTCTTCTGATTCACCCTCCAGACTTCACCTTCTCCTTCTCCTTCTTCTGCTTCTTCTGATTCACCCTCCAGACTTCAACTTCTCCTTCTCCTTCTTCTGCTTCTTCTGATTCACCCTCCAGACTTCACCTTCTCCTTCTCCTTCTTCTGCTTCTTCTGATTCACCCTCCAGACTTCACCTTCTCCTTCTCCTTCTTCTACTTCTTCTGATTCACCCTCCAGACTTCACCTTCTCCTTCTCCTGCTTCTGCTTCTTCTGATTCACCCTCCAGACTTCAACTTCTCCTTCTCCTTCGTCTACTTCTTCTGATTCACCCTCCAGACTACACCTTCTCCTTCTCCTTCTTCTACTTCTTCTGATTCACCCTCCAGACTTCTCCTTCTCCTTCTCCTTCTTGTGCTTCTTCTGATTCACCCTCCAGACATCACCGTCTCCTTCTCCTTCTTCTACTTCTTCTGATTCACCCTCCAGACGTCACTTCTCCTTCTCCTTCTTCTACTTCTTCTGATTCACCCTCCAGACTTCACCTTCTCATTCTCCTTCTTCTACTTCTTCTGCTTCTCCCTCCAGACTTCACCTTCTCCTTCTCCTTCTTCTGCTTCTTCTGATTCACCCTCCAGACTTCACCTTCTCCTTCTCCTTCTTCTACTTCTTCTGATTCACCCTCCAGACTTCACCTTCTCCTTCTCCTTCTTCTACTTCTTCTGATTCACCCTCCAGACTTCACCTTCTCCTTCTCCTTCTTCTACTTCTTATCATTCACCCTCCTGACTTCACCTTCTCCTTCTCCTTCTTCTGCTTCTTCTGCTTCACCCTCCAGACTTCACCTTTTCCTTCTCCTTCTTCTGCTTCTTCTGCTTCACCCTCCAGACTTCACCTTCTCCTTCTCCTTCTTCTGCTTCTTCTGCTTCACCCTCCTGACTTCACCTTCTCCTTCTCCTTCTTCTACTTCTTCTGATTCACCCTCCAGACTTCACCTTCTCCTTCTCCTTCTTCTACTTCTTCTGATTCACCCGCCAGACTTCACCTTCTCCTTCTCCTTCTTCTGCTTCTTCTTCTTCACCCTCCAGACGTCACCTTCTCTTTCTCCTTCTTCTGCTTCTTCTGCTTCGCCCTCCAGACTTCACCTTCTCCTTCTCCTTCTTCTGCTTCTTCTGCTTCACCCTCCAGACATCACCTTCTCCTTCTCCTTCTTCTGCTTCTTCTGCTTCTCCCTCATGACTTCACCTTCTCCTTCTCCTTCTTCTCCTTCTTCTGATTCACCCTCCAGACTTCACCTTCTCCTTCAACTTCTTCTGCTTCTTCTGCTTCACCCTCCAGACTTCACCTTCTCCTTCTCCTTCTTCTGCTTCTTCTGCTGCGCCCGCCAGACTTCACCTTCTCCTTCTCCTTCTTCTGCTTCTTCTGCTTCACCCTCCTGACTTCACCTTCTCCTTCTCCTTCTTCTACTTCTTCTGCTTCACCCCCCTGACTTCACCTTCTCCTTCTCCTTCTTCTGCTTCTTCTGATTCACCCTCCTAACTTCACCTTCTCCTTCTCCTTCTTCTGCTTCCTCTGATTCACCCTCCTGACTTCACCTTCTCCTTCTCCTTCTTCTGCTTCTTCTGATTCACCCTCCAGACTTCACCTTCTCCTTCTCCTTCTTCTGCTTCTTCTGATTCACCCTCCAGACTTCACCTTCTCCTTCTCCTTCTTCTGCTTCTTCTGATTCACCCTCCAGACCTCACCTTCTCCTTCTCCTTCTTCTACTTCTTCTGATTCACCCTCCAGACTTCATCTTCTCCTTCTCCTTCTTCTACTTCTTCTGATTCACCCTCCAGTCTTCATCTTCTCCTTCTCCTTCTTCTGCTTCTTCTGATTCACCCTCCAGACTTCACCTTCTCCTTCTCCTTCTTCTGCTTCTTCTGATTCACCCTCCAGACTTCACCTTCTCCTTCTCCTTCTTCTACTTCTTCTGATTCACCCTCCAGACGTCACTTCTCCTTCTCCTTCTTCTGCTTCTTCTGATTCACCCTCCAGACTTCACCTTCTCCTTCTCCTTCTTCTGCTTCTTCTGATTCACCCTCCAGACTTCAACTTCTCCTTCTCCTTCTTCTGCTTCTTCTGATTCACCCTCCAGACTTCACCTTCTCCTTCTCCTTCTTCTGCTTCTTCTGATTCACCCTCCAGACTTCACCTTCTCCTTCTCCTTCTTCTACTTCTTCTGATTCACCCTCCAGACTTCACCTTCTCCTTCTCCTGCTTCTGCTTCTTCTGATTCACCCTCCAGACTTCAACTTCTCCTTCTCCTTCGTCTACTTCTTCTGATTCACCCTCCAGACTACACCTTCTCCTTCTCCTTCTTCTACTTCTTCTGATTCACCCTCCAGACTTCTCCTTCTCCTTCTCCTTCTTGTGCTTCTTCTGATTCACCCTCCAGACATCACCGTCTCCTTCTCCTTCTTCTACTTCTTCTGATTCACCCTCCAGACGTCACTTCTCCTTCTCCTTCTTCTACTTCTTCTGATTCACCCTCCAGACTTCACCTTCTCATTCTCCTTCTTCTACTTCTTCTGCTTCTCCCTCCAGACTTCACCTTCTCCTTCTCCTTCTTCTGCTTCTTCTGATTCACCCTCCAGACTTCACCTTCTCCTTCTCCTTCTTCTACTTCTTCTGATTCACCCTCCAGACTTCACCTTCTCCTTCTCCTTCTTCTACTTCTTCTGATTCACCCTCCAGACTTCACCTTCTCCTTCTCCTTCTTCTACTTCTTATCATTCACCCTCCTGACTTCACCTTCTCCTTCTCCTTCTTCTGCTTCTTCTGCTTCACCCTCCAGACTTCACCTTCTCCTTCTCCTTCTTCTGCTTCTTCTGCTTCACCCTCCAGACTTCACCTTCTCCTTCTCCTTCTTCTGCTTCTTCTGCTTCACCCTCCTGACTTCACCTTCTCCTTCTCCTTCTTCTACTTCTTCTGATTCACCCTCCAGACTTCACCTTCTCCTTCTCCTTCTTCTACTTCTTCTGATTCACCCGCCAGACTTCACCTTCTCCTTCTCCTTCTTCTGCTTCTTCTTCTTCACCCTCCAGACGTCACCTTCTCTTTCTCCTTCTTCTGCTTCTTCTGCTTCGCCCTCCAGACTTCACCTTCTCCTTCTCCTTCTTCTGCTTCTTCTGCTTCACCCTCCAGACATCACCTTCTCCTTCTCCTTCTTCTGCTTCTTCTGCTTCTCCCTCATGACTTCACCTTCTCCTTCTCCTTCTTCTCCTTCTTCTGATTCACCCTCCAGACTTCACCTTCTCCTTCAACTTCTTCTGCTTCTTCTGCTTCACCCTCCAGACTTCACCTTCTCCTTCTCCTTCTTCTGCTTCTTCTGCTGCGCCCGCCAGACTTCACCTTCTCCTTCTCCTTCTTCTGCTTCTTCTGCTTCACCCTCCTGACTTCACCTTCTCCTTCTCCTTCTTCTACTTCTTCTGCTTCACCCCCCTGACTTCACCTTCTCCTTCTCCTTCTTCTGCTTCTTCTGATTCACCCTCCTAACTTCACCTTCTCCTTCTCCTTCTTCTGCTTCCTCTGATTCACCCTCCTGACTTCACCTTCTCCTTCTCCTTCTTCTGCTTCTTCTGATTCACCCTCCAGACTTCACCTTCTCCTTCTCCTTCTTCTGCTTCTTCTGATTCACCCTCCAGACTTCACCTTCTCCTTCTCCTTCTTCTGCTTCTTCTGATTCACCCTCCAGACCTCACCTTCTCCTTCTCCTTCTTCTACTTCTTCTGATTCACCCTCCAGACTTCATCTTCTCCTTCTCCTTCTTCTACTTCTTCTGATTCACCCTCCAGTCTTCATCTTCTCCTTCTCCTTCTTCTGCTTCTTCTGATTCACCCTCCAGACTTCACCTTCTCCTTCTCCTTCTTCTGCTTCTTCTGATTCACCCTCCAGACCTCACCATCTCCTTCTCCTTCTTCTACTTCTTCTGATTCACCCTCCAGACTTCACCTTCTCCTTCTGCTTCTTCTACTTCTTCTGATTCACCCTCCAGTCTTCACCCTCTCCTTCTCCTGCTTCTGCTTCTTCTGATTCACCCTCCTGACTTCACCTTCTCCTTCTCCTTCTTCTGCTTCTTCTCATTCACCCTCCAGACTTCACCTTCTCCTTCTCCTTCTTCTACTTCTTCTGATTCACCCTCCAGACTTCACCTTCTCCTTCTACTTCTTCTGCTTCTTCTGATTCACCCTCCAGACTTCACCTTCTCCTTCTCCTTCTTCTGCTTCTTCTGATTCACCCTCCAGACTTCACCTTCTCCTTCTCCTTCTTCTGCTTCTTCAGATTCACCCTCCAGACTTCACCTTCTCCTTCTCCTTCTTCTGCTTCTTCTGATTCACCCTCCAGACTTCACCTTCTCCTTCTCCTTCTTCTACTTCTTCTGATTCACCCTCCAGACTTCGCCTTCTCCTTCTCCTTCTTCTGCTTTTTCTGATTCACCCTCCAGACTTCACCTGCTCCTTCTCCTTCGTCTACTTCTTCTGATTCACTCTCCAGTCTACACCTTCTCCTTCTCCTTCTTCTACTTCTTCTGATTCACCCTCCAGACTCCACCTTCTCCTTCTCCTTCTTCTGCTTCTTCTGATTCACCCTCCAGACTTCACCTTCTCCTTCTCCTTCTTCTACTTCTTCTGATTCACCCTCCAGACTTCACCTTCTCCTTCTCCTTCTTCTACTTCTTCTTATTCACCCTCCAGATTTCACCTTCTCCTTCTTCTTCTACTTCTTCTGCTTCTCCCTCCAGACTTCACCTTCTCCTTCTCCTTCTTCTGCTTCTTCTGATTCACCCTCCAGACTTCACCTTCTCCTTCTCCTTCTTCTGCTTCTTCAGATTCACCCTCCTAACTTCACCTTCTCCTTCTCCTTCTTCTGCTTCCTCTGATTCACCCTCCTGACTTCACCTTCTCCTTCTCCTTCTTCTGCTTCTTCTGATTCACCCTCCAGACTTCACCTTCTCCTTCTCCTTCTTCTGCTTCTTCTGATTCACCCTCCAGACTTCACCTTCTCCTTCTCCTTCTTCTGCTTCTTCTGATTCACCCTCCAGACCTCACCTTCTCCTTCTCCTTCTTCTACTTCTTCTGATTCACCCTCCAGACTTCATCTTCTCCTTCTCCTTCTTCTACTTCTTCTGATTCACCCTCCAGTCTTCATCTTCTCCTTCTCCTTCTTCTGCTTCTTCTGATTCACCCTCCAGACTTCACCTTCTCCTTCTCCTTCTTCTGCTTCTTCTGATTCACCCTCCAGACCTCACCATCTCCTTCTCCTTCTTCTACTTCTTCTGATTCACCCTCCAGACTTCACCTTCTCCTTCTGCTTCTACTTCTTCTGATTCACCCTCCAGTCTTCACCTTCTCCTTCTCCTGCTTCTGCTTCTTCTGATTCACCCTCCTGACTTCACCTTCTCCTTCTCCTTCTTCTGCTTCTTCTCATTCACCCTCCAGACTTCACCTTCTCCTTCTCCTTCTTCTACTTCTTCTGATTCACCCTCCAGACTTCACCTTCTCCTTCTACTTCTTCTGCTTCTTCTGATTCACCCTCCAGACTTCACCTTCTCCTTCTCCTTCTTCTGCTTCTTCTGATTCACCCTCCAGACTTCACCTTCTCCTTCTCCTTCTTCTGCTTCTTCAGATTCACCCTCCAGACTTCACCTTCTCCTTCTCCTTCTTCTGCTTCTTCTGATTCACCCTCCAGACTTCACCTTCTCCTTCTCCTTCTTCTACTTCTTCTGATTCACCCTCCAGACTTCGCCTTCTCCTTCTCCTTCTTCTGCTTTTTCTGATTCACCCTCCAGACTTCACCTGCTCCTTCTCCTTCGTCTACTTCTTCTGATTCACTCTCCAGTCTACACCTTCTCCTTCTCCTTCTTCTACTTCTTCTGATTCACCCTCCAGACTCCACCTTCTCCTTCTCCTTCTTCTGCTTCTTCTGATTCACCCTCCAGACTTCACCTTCTCCTTCTCCTTCTTCTACTTCTTCTGATTCACCCTCCAGACTTCACCTTCTCCTTCTCCTTCTTCTAATTCTTCTTATTCACCCTCCAGATTTCACCTTCTCCTTCTTCTTCTACTTCTTCTGCTTCTCCCTCCAGACTTCACCTTCTCCTTCTCCTTCTTCTGCTTCTTCTGATTCACCCTCCAGACTTCACCTTCTCCTTCTCCTTCTTCTACTTCTTCTGATTCAACCTCCAGACTTCACCTTCTCCTTCTCCTTCTTCTACTTCTTCTGATTCACCCTCCAGACTTCACCTTCTCCTTCTCCTTCTTCTACTTCTTCTGATTCACCCTCCTGACTTCACCTTCTCCTTCTCCTTCTTCTGCTTCTTCTGCTTCACCCTCCAGACTTCACCTTCTCCTTCTTCTGCTTCTTCTGCTTCACCCTCCAGACTTCAGCTTCTCCTTCTCCTTCTTCTGCTTCTTCTGCTTCACCCTCCTGACTTCACCTTCTCCTTCTCCTTCTTCTACTTCTTCTGATTCAACCTCCAGACTTCACCTTCTCCTTCTCCTTCTTCTGCTTCTTCTGCTTCACCCTCCAGACTTCACCTTCTCCTTCTCCTTCTTCTACTTCTTCTGCTTCGCCCTCCAGACTTCACCTTCTCCTTCTCCTTCTTCTGCTTCTTCTGCTTCACCCTCCAGACTTCACCTTCTCCTTCTCCTTCTTCTGCTTCTTCTGCTTCACCCTCCTGACTTCACCTTCTCCTTCTCCTTCTTCTACTTCTTCTGATTCACCCTCCAGACTTCACCTTCTCCTTCTCCTTCTTCTGCTTCTTCTGCTTCACCCTCCAGACTTCACCTTCTCCTTCTCCTTCTTCTGCTTCTTCTGCTGCGCCCGCCAGACTTCACCTTCTCCTTCTCCTTCTTCTGCTTCTTCTGCTTCACCTTCCTGACTTCGCCTTCTCCTTCTCCTTCTTCTACTTTTTTTGCTTCATCCCCCTGACTTCACCTTCTCCTTCTCCTTCTTCTGCTTCTTCTGATTCACCCTCCTAACTTCACCTTCTCCTTCTCCTTCTTCTGCTTCTTCTGATTCACCCTCCTGACTTCACCTTCTCCTTCTCCTTCTTCTACTTCTTCTGATTCACCCTCCAGACTTCAACATCTCCTTCTCCTTCTTCTACTTCTTCTGATTCACCCTCCAGACTTCACCTTCTCCTTCTCCTTCTTCTACCTCTTCTGATTCACCCTCCAGACATCACCTTCTCCTTCTCCTTCTTCTACTTCTTCTGATTCACCCTCCAGTCTTCACCTTCTACTTCTCCTTCTTCTGCTTCTTCTGCTTCACCCTCTAGACTTCACCTTCTCCTTCTCTTTCTTCTGCTTCTTCTGATTCACCCTCCAGACTTCACCTTCTCCTTCTCCTTCTTCTGATTCTTCTGATTCACACTCCAGACTTCAACTTCTCCTTCTCCTTCTTCTGCTTCTTCTGATTCACCCTCCTGACTTCACCTTCTCATTCTCCTTCTTCTACTTCTTCTGATTCACCCTCATGACTTCACCTTCTCCTTCTCCTTCTTCTACTTCTTCTGCTTCACCCTCCAGACTTCACCTTCTCCTTCTCCTTCTTCTACTTCTTCTGATTCACCCTCCAGACTTCACCTTCTCCTTCTCCTTATTCTGCTTCTTCTGATTCACCATCCAGACTTCACCATCTCCTTCTCCTTCTTCTGCTTCTTCTGATTCACTCTTCAGACTTCACCTTCTCCTTCTCCTTCTTCTGCTTCTACTGATTCACCCTCCAGACTTCACCTTCTCCTTCTCCTTCTTCTACTTATTCTGATTCACCCTCCAGACTTCATCTTCTCCTTCTCCTTCTTCTGCTTCTTCTGATTCACCCTCCAGACTTCACCTTCTCCTTCTCCTTCTTCTGATTCTTCTGATTCACACTCCAGACGTCACCTTCTCCTTCTCCTTGTTCTACTTCTTCTGATTCACCCTCTAGACTTCACCTTCTCCTTCTCTTTCTTCTGCTTCTTCTGATTCACCCTCCAGACTTCACCTTCTCCTTCTCCTTCTTCTGATTCCTCTGATTCACACTCCAGACTTCACCTTCTCCTTCTCCTTCTTCTGCTTCTTCTGATTCACCCTCCTGACTTCACCTTCTCATTCTCCTTCTTCTACGTCTTCTGATTCACCCTCATGACTTCACCTTCTCCTTCTCCTTCTTCTACTTCTTCTGCTTCACCCTCCAGACTTCACCTTCTCCTTCTCCTTCTTCTACTTCTTCTGATTCACCCTCCAGACTTCACCTTCTCCTTCTCCTTATTCTGCTTCTTCTGATTCACCATCCAGACTTCACCATCTCCTTCTCCTTCTTCTGCTTCTTCTGATTCACTCTTCAGACTTCACCTTCTCCTTCTCCTTCTTCTGCTTCTTCTGATTCACCCTCCAGACTTCACCTTCTCCTTCTCCTTCTTCTACTTATTCTGATTCACCCTCCGGACTTCATCTTCTCCTTCTCCTTCTTCTGCTTCTTCTGATTCACCCTCCAGACTTCACCTTCTCCTTCTCCTTCTTCTACTTCTTCTGATTCACCCTCCAGACTTCACCTTCTCCTTCTCCTTATTCTGCTTCTTCTGATTCACCATCCAGACTTCACCATCTCCTTCTCCTTCTTCTGCTTCTTCTGATTCACTCTTCAGACTTCACCTTCTCCTTCTCCTTCTTCTGCTTCTTCTGATTCACCCTCCAGACTTCACCTTCTCCTTCTCCTTCTTCTACTTATTCTGATTCACCCTCCAGACTTCATCTTCTCCTTCTCCTTCTTCTGCTTCTTCTGATTCACCCTCCAGACTTCACCTTCTCCTTCTCCTTCTTCTGCTTCTTCTGATTCATCCTCCAGACTTCACCTTCTCCTTCTCCTTGTTCTACTTCTTCTGATTCACCCTCCAGACTTCACCTTCTCCTTCTCCTTCTTCTAATTCTTCTTATTCACCCTCCAGATTTCACCTTCTCCTTCTTCTTCTACTTCTTCTGCTTCTCCCTCCAGACTTCACCTTCTCCTTCTCCTTCTTCTGCTTCTTCTGATTCACCCTCCAGACTTCACCTTCTCCTTCTCCTTCTTCTACTTCTTCTGATTCAACCTCCAGACTTCACCTTCTCCTTCTCCTTCTTCTACTTCTTCTGATTCACCCTCCAGACTTCACCTTCTCCTTCTCCTTCTTCTACTTCTTCTGATTCACCCTCCTGACTTCACCTTCTCCTTCTCCTTCTTCTGCTTCTTCTGCTTCACCCTCCAGACTTCACCTTCTCCTTCTCCTTCTTCTGCTTCTTCTGCTTCACCCTCCAGACTTCAGCTTCTCCTTCTCCTTCTTCTGCTTCTTCTGCTTCACCCTCCTGACTTCACCTTCTCCTTCTCCTTCTTCTACTTCTTCTGATTCAACCTCCAGACTTCACCTTCTCCTTCTCCTTCTTCTGCTTCTTCTGCTTCACCCTCCAGACTTCACCTTCTCCTTCTCCTTCTTCTACTACTTCTGCTTCGCCCTCCAGACTTCACCTTCTCCTTCTCCTTCTTCTGCTTCTTCTGCTTCACCCTCCAGACTTCACCTTCTCCTTCTCCTTCTTCTGCTTCTTCTGCTTCACCCTCCTGACATCACCTTCTCCTTCTCCTTCTTCTACTTCTTCTGATTCACCCTCCAGACTTCACCTTCTCCTTCTCCTTCTTCTGCTTCTTCTGCTTCACCCTCCAGACTTCACCTTCTCCTTCTCCTTCTTCTGCTTCTTCTGCTGCGCCCGCCAGACTTCACCTTCTCCTTCTCCTTCTTCTGCTTCTTCTGCTTCACCTTCCTGACTTCGCCTTCTCCTTCTCCTTCTTCTACTTCTTTTGCTTCATCCCCCTGACTTCACCTTCTCCTTCTCCTTCTTCTGCTTCTTCTGATTCACCCTCCTAACTTCACCTTCTCCTTCTCCTTCTTCTGCTTCTTCTGATTCACCCTCCTGACTTCACCTTCTCCTTCTCCTTCTTCTACTTCTTCTGATTCACCCTCCAGACTTCAACATCTCCTTCTCCTTCTTCTACTTCTTCTGATTCACCCTCCAGACTTCACCTTCTCCTTCTCCTTCTTCTACCTCTTCTGATTCACCCTCCAGACATCACCTTCTCCTTCTCCTTCTTCTACTTCTTCTGATTCACCCTCCAGTCTTCACCTTCTACTTCTCCTTCTTCTGCTTCTTCTGCTTCACCCTCTAGACTTCACCTTCTCATTCTCTTTCTTCTGCTTCTTCTGATTCACCCTCCAGACTTCACCTTCTCCTTCTCCTTCTTCTGATTCTTCTGATTCACACTCCAGACTTCAACTTCTCCTTCTCCTTCTTCTGCTTCTTCTGATTCACCCTCCTGACTTCACCTTCTCATTCTCCTTCTTCTACTTCTTCTGATTCACCCTCATGACTTCACCTTCTCCTTCTCCTTCTTCTACTTCTTCTGCTTCACCCTCCAGACTTCACCTTCTCCTTCTCCTTCTTCTACTTCTTCTGATTCACCCTCCAGACTTCACCTTCTCCTTCTCCTTATTCTGCTTCTTCTGATTCACCATCCAGACTTCACCATCTCCTTCTCCTTCTTCTGCTTCTTCTGATTCACTCTTCAGACTTCACCTTCTCCTTCTCCTTCTTCTGCTTCTACTGATTCACCCTCCAGACTTCACCTTCTCCTTCTCCTTCTTCTACTTATTCTGATTCACCCTCCAGACTTCATCTTCTCCTTCTCCTTCTTCTGCTTCTTCTGATTCACCCTCCAGACTTCACCTTCTCCTTCTCCTTCTTCTGATTCTTCTGATTCACACTCCAGACGTCACCTTCTCCTTCTCCTTGTTCTACTTCTTCTGATTCACCCTCTAGACTTCACCTTCTCCTTCTCTTTCTTCTGCTTCTTCTGATTCACCCTCCAGACTTCACCTTCTCCTTCTCCTTCTTCTGATTCCTCTGATTCACACTCCAGACTTCACCTTCTCCTTCTCCTTCTTCTGCTTCTTCTGATTCACCCTCCTGACTTCACCTTCTCATTCTCCTTCTTCTACGTCTTCTGATTCACCCTCATGACTTCACCTTCTCCTTCTCCTTCTTCTACTTCTTCTGCTTCACCCTCCAGACTTCACCTTCTCCTTCTCCTTCTTCTACTTCTTCTGATTCACCCTCCAGACTTCACCTTCTCCTTCTCCTTATTCTGCTTCTTCTGATTCACCATCCAGACTTCACCATCTCCTTCTCCTTCTTCTGCTTCTTCTGATTCACTCTTCAGACTTCACCTTCTCCTTCTCCTTCTTCTGCTTCTTCTGATTCACCCTCCAGACTTCACCTTCTCCTTCTCCTTCTTCTACTTATTCTGATTCACCCTCCGGACTTCATCTTCTCCTTCTCCTTCTTCTGCTTCTTCTGATTCACCCTCCAGACTTCACCTTCTCCTTCTCCTTCTTCTACTTCTTCTGATTCACCCTCCAGACTTCACCTTCTCCTTCTCCTTATTCTGCTTCTTCTGATTCACCATCCAGACTTCACCATCTCCTTCTCCTTCTTCTGCTTCTTCTGATTCACTCTTCAGACTTCACCTTCTCCTTCTCCTTCTTCTGCTTCTTCTGATTCACCCTCCAGACTTCACCTTCTCCTTCTCCTTCTTCTACTTATTCTGATTCACCCTCCAGACTTCATCTTCTCCTTCTCCTTCTTCTGCTTCTTCTGATTCACCCTCCAGACTTCACCTTCTCCTTCTCCTTCTTCTGCTTCTTCTGATTCACCCTCCAGACTTCACCTTCTCCTTCTCCTTCTTCTGCTTCTTCTGATTCACCCTCCTGACTTCACCTTCTCCTTCTCCTTCTTCTGCTTCTTCAGATTCACCCTCCAGACTTCACCTTCTCCTTCTCCTTCTTCTACTTCTTCTGATTCACCCTCCAGACTTCACCTTCTCCTTCTACTTCTTCTGCTTCTTCTGATTCACCCTCCAGACTTCACCTTCTCCTTCTCCTTCTTCTGCTTCTTCTGATTCACCCTCCAGACTTTACCTTCTCCTTCTCCTTCTTCTGCTTCTGCTGATTCACCCTCCAGACTTCACCTTCTCCTTCTCCTTCTTCTGCTTCTTCTTATTCACCCTCCAGACTTCACCTTCTCCTTCTCCTTCTTCTACTTCTTCTGATTCACCCTCCAGACTTCACCTTCTCCTTCTCCTTCTTCTACTTCTTCTGATTCACCCTCCAGACTTCACCTTCTCCTTCTCCTTCTTCTGCTTCTTCTGATTCACCCTCCAGACTTCACCTTCTCCTTCTCCTTCTTCTGCTTCTTCTGATTCACCCTCCATACTTCACCTTCTCCTTCTTCTGCTTCTTCTGATTCACCCTTCAGACTTCACCTTCTCCTTCTCCTTCTTCTGCTTCTTCTGATTCACCCTCCAGACCTCACCTTCTCCTTCTTCTTCTTCTAATTCTTCTGATTCACCCTCCAGACTTCATCTTCTCCTTCTCCTTCTTCTGCTTCTTCTGATTCACCCTCCAGACTTCACCTTCTCCTTCTTCTTCTGCTTCTTCTGCTTCTCCCTCCTGACTTCTCCTTCTCCTTCTCCTTCTTCTACTTCTTCTGATTCACCCTCCAGACTTCACCTTCTCCTTCTCCTTCTTCTGCTTCTTCTGCTTCACCCTCCAGACTTCACCTTCTCCTTCTCCTTCTTCTGCTTCTTCTGCTGCGCCCGCCAGACTTCACCTTCTCCTTCTCCTTCTTCTACTTCTTCTGCTTCACCCCCCTGACTTCACCTTCTCCTTCTCCTTCTTCTGCTTCTTCTGATTCACCCTCCTAACTTCACCTTCGCCTTCTCCTTCTTCTGCTTCTTCTGATTCACCCTCCTGACTTCACCTTCTCCTTCTCCTTCTTCTGCTTCTTCTGATTCACCCACCAGACTTCACCTTCTCCTTCTCCTTCTTCTGCTTCTTCTGATTCACCCTCCAGACTTCACCTTCTCCTTCTCCTTCTTCTGCTTCTTCTGATTCACCCTCCAGACTTCACCTTCTCCTTCTGCCGCTTCTACTTCTTCTGATTCACCCTCCAGTCTTCACCTTCTCCTTCTCCTTCTTCTGCTTCTTCTGATTCACCCTCCAGACTTCCCCTACTCCTTCTCCTTCTTCTGCTTCTTCTGATTCACCCTCCTGACTTCAACTTCTTCTTCTCCTTCTTCTGCTTCTTCTGATTCACCCTCCAGACTTCACCTTCTCCTTCTCCTTCTTCTACTTCTTCTGATTCACCCTCCAGACTTCACCTTCTCCTTCTACTTCTTCTGCTTCTTCTGGTTCACCCTCCAGACATCACCTTCTCCTTCTCCTTCTTCTGCTTCTTCTGATTCACCCTCCAGACTTCACCTTCTCCTTCTCCTTCTTCTGCTTCTTCAGATTCACCCTCCAGACTTCACCTTCTCCTTCTCCTTCTTCTGCTTCTTCTGATTCACCCTCCAGACTTCACCTTCTCCTTCTCCTTCTTCTACTTCTTCTGATTCACCCTCCAGACTTCATCTTCTCCTTCCCCTTCTTCTGCTTTTTCTGATTCACCCTCCAGACTTCACCTTCTCCTTCTCCTTCGTCTACTTCTTCTGATTCACCCTCCAGACTACACCTTCTCCTTCTCCTTCTTCTACTTCTTCTGATTCACCCTCCAGACTACACCTTCTCCTTCTCCTTCTTCTACTTCTTCTGATTCACCCTCCAGACTTCACCTTCTCCTTCTCCTTCTTCTACTTCTTCTGATTCACCCTCCAGACTTCACCTTCTCCTTCTCCTTCTTCTACTTCTTCTGATTCACCCTCCTGACTTCACCTTGTCCTTCTCCTTCTTCTGCTTCTTCTGCTTCACCCTCCAGACTTCACCTTCTCCTTCTCCTCCTTCTGCTTCTTCTGCTTCACCCTCCAGACTTCACCTTCTCCTTCTCCTTCTTCTGCTTCTTCTGCTTCACCCTCCTGACTTCACCTTCTCCTTCTCCTTCTTCTACTCCTTCTGATTCACCCTCTAGACTTCACCTTCTCCTTCTCCTTCTTCTGCTTCTTCTGCTTCACCCTCCAGACTTCACCTTCTCCTTCTCCTTCTTCTACTTCTTCTGCTTCAGCCTCCAGACTTCACTTTCTCCTTCTCCTTCTTCTGCTTCTTCTGCTTCACCCTCCAGACTTCGCCTTCTCCCTCTCCTTCTTCTGCTTCTTCTGCTTCACCCTCCTGACTTCACCTTCTCCTTCTCCTTCTTCTACTTCTTCTGATTCACCCTCCAGACTTCACCTTCTCCTTCTCCTTCTTCTGCTTCTTCTGCTTCACCCTCCAGACTTCACCTTCTCCTTCTCCTTCTTCTGCTTCTTCTGCTGCGCCCGCCAGACTTCACCTTCTCCTTCTCCTTCTTCTGCTTCTTCTGCTTCACCTTCCTGACTTCACCTTCTCCTTCTCCTTCTTCTACTTCTTCTGCTTCACCCCCTTGACTTCACCTTCTCCTTCTCCTTCTTCTGCTTCTTCTGATTCACCCTCCTAACTTCACCTTCTCCTTCTCCTTCTTCTGCTTCTTCTGATTCACCCTCCAGACTTCACCTTCTCCTTCTCCTTCTTCTACTTCTTCTGATTCACCCTCCAGACTTCACCTTCTCCTTCTCCTTCTTCTACTTCTTCTGATTCACCCTCCAGACTTCACCTTCTCCTTCTTCTGCTTCTTCTGATTCACCCTCCAGACCTCACCTTCTCCTTCTCCTTCTTCTACTTCTTCTGATTCACCCTCCAGACTTCATCTTCTCCTTCTCCTTCTTCTGCTTCTTCTGATTCACCCTCCAGACTTCACCTTCTCCTTCTCCTTCTTCTGATTCTTCTGATTCACCCTCCAGACTTCACCTTCTCCTTCTCCTTCTTCTACTTCTTCTGATTCACCCTCCAGACTTCACCTTCTCCTTCTCCTTCTTCTACTTCTTCTGATTCACCCTCCAGTCTTCACCTTCTCCTTCTCCTTCTTCTGCTTCTTCTGCTTCACCCTCCAGACTTCACCTTCTCCTTCTCTTTCTTCTGCTTCTTCTGATTCGCCCTCCAGACTTCACCTTCTCCTTCTCCTTCTTCTGATTCTTCTGATTGACCCTCCAGACTTTACCTTCTCCTTCTCCTTCTTCTGCTTCTTCTGATTCACCCTCCAGACTTCACCTTCTCCTTCTCCTTCTTCTACTTCTTCTGATTCACCCTCCAGACTTCACCTTCTCCTTCTCCTGCTTCTGCTTCTTCTGATTCACCCTCCAGACTTAACATTCTCCTTCTCCTTCGTCTACTTCTTCTGATTCACCCTCCAGACTAAACCTTCTCCTTCTCCTTCTTCAACTTCTTCTGATTCACCCTCCAGACTTCACCTTCTCCTTCTCCTTCTTCTGCTTCTTCTGATTCACCCTCCAGACTTCACCTTCTCTTCTCCTTCTTCTACTTCTTCTGATTCACCCTCCAAACTTCACCTTCTCCTTCTCCTTCTTCTACTTCTTCTGATTCACCCTCCAGACTTCACCTTCTCCTTCTCCTTCTTCTACTTCTTCTGCTTCTCCCTCCAGACTTCACCTTCTCCTTCTCCTTCTTCTGCTTCTTCTGATTCACCCTCCAGACTTCACCTTCTCCTTCTCCTTCTTCTACTTCTTCTGATTCACCCTCCAGACTTCACCTTCTCCTTCTCCTTCTTCTGCTTCTTCTGCTTCACCCTCCTGACTTCATCTTCTCCTTCTCCTTCTTCTACTTCTTCTGATTCACCCTCCAGACTTCACCTTCTCCTTCTCCTTCTTCTGCTTCTTCTGCTTCACCCTCCTGACTTCACCTTCTCCTTCTCCTTCTTCTACTTCTTCTGATTCACCCTCCAGACTTCACCTTCTCCTTCTTCTTCTTGTGCTTCTTCTGCTTCGCCCTCCAGACTTCACCTTCTCCTTCTCCTTCTTCTGCTTCTTCTGCTTCACCCTCCAGACTTCACCTTCTCCTTCTCCTTCTTCTGCTTCTTCTGCTTCACCCTCCTGACTTCACCTTCTCCTTCTCCTTCTTCTACTTCTTCTGATTCACCCTCCAGACTTCACCTTCTCCTTCTCCTTCTTCTGCTTCTTCTGCTTCACCCTCCAGACTTCACCTTCTCCTTCTCCTTCTTCTACTTCTTCTGCTTCACCCCCCTGACTTCACCTTCTCCTTCTCCTTCTTCTGCTTCTTCTGATTCACCCTCCTAACTTCACCTTCTCCTTCTCCTTCTTCTGCTTCTTCTGATTCACCCTCCTGACTTCACCTTCTCCTTCTCATTCTTCTGCTTCTTCTGATTCACCCTCCAGACTTCACCTTCTCCTTCTCCTTCTTCTGCTTCTTCTGCTTCACCCTCCAGACTTCACCTTCTCCTTCTCCTTCTTCTGCTTCTTCTGCTTCACCCTCCTGACTTCACCTTCTCCTTCTCCTTCTTCTACTTCTTCTGATTCACCCTCCAGACTTCACCTTCTCCTTCTCCTTCTTCTGCTTCTTCTGCTCCACCCTCCAGACTTCACCTTCTCCTTCTCCTTCTTCTACTTCTTCTGCTTCACCCCCCTGACTTCACCTTCTCCTTCTCCTTCTTCTGCTTCTTCTGATTCACCCCCAGACCTCACCTTCTTCTTCTCCTTCTTCTACTTCTTCTGATTCACCCTCCAGACTTCATCTTCTCCTTCTCCTCCTTCTGCTTCTTCTGATTCACCCTCCAGACTTCACCTTCTCCTTCTCCTTCGTCTGCTTCTTCTGATTCACCCTCCAGACTTCACCTTCTCCTTCTCCTTCTTCTACTTCTTCTGATTCACCATCCAGACTTCAGTTTCTCCTTCTCCTTCTTCTACTTCTTCTGATTCACCCTCCAGTCTTCACCTGCTCCTTCTCCTTCTTCTGCTTCTTCTGCTTCACCCTCCAGACTTCACCTTCTCCTTCTCTTTCTTCTGCTTCTTCTGATTCACCATCCAGACTTCACCTTCTCCTTCTCCTTCTTCTGATTCTTCTGATTCACCCTCCAGACTTCACCTTCTCCTTCTCCTTCTTCTGCTTCTTCTGATTCACCCTCCTGACTTCACCTTCTCCTTCTCCTTCTTCTACTTCTTCTGATTCACCCTCCTGACTTCACCTTCTTCTTCTCCTTCTTCTACTTCTTCTGCTTCACCCTCCAGACTTCACCTTCTCCTTCTCCTTCTTCTACTTCTTCTGATTCACCCTCCAGACTTCATCTTCTTCTTCTCCTTCTTCTGCTTCTTCTGATTCACCCTCCAGACTTCACCTTCTCCTTCTCCTTATTCTGCTTCTTCTGATTCACCCTCCAGACTTCACCTTCTCCTTCTCCTTCTCCTGCTTCTTCTGATTCACCCTCCAGACTTCACCTTCTCCTTCTCCTTCTTCTACTTCTTCTGATTCACCCTCCAGACTTCACCTTCTCCTTCTCCTTCTTCTACTTCTTCTGATTCACCCTCCAGACTGCACCATCTCCTTCTCCTTCTTCTGCTTCTTCTGATTCACCCTCCAGACTTCACCTTCTCCTTCTCCTTTTTCTGCTTCTTCTGATTCACCCTCCAGACTTCACCTTCTCCTTCTCCTTCTTCTGCTTCTTCAGATACACCCTTCAGACTTCACCTTCTCCTTCTCCTTCTTCTGCTTCTTCTGATTCACCCTCCAGACATCACCATCTCCTTCTCCTTCTTCTACTTCTTCTGATTCACCCTCCAGACTTCATCTTCTCCTTCTCCTTCTTCTGCTTCTTCTGATTCACCCTCCAGACTTCACCTTCTCCTTCTCCTTCTTCTGCTTCTTCTGATTCACCCTCCAGACTTCACCTTCTCCTTCTCCTTCTTCTGCTTCTTCAGATACACCCTTCAGACTTCACCTTCTCCTTCTCCTTCTTCTGCTTCTTCTGATTCACCCTCCAGACCTCACCATCTCCTTCTCCTTCTTCTACTTCTTCTGATTCACCCTCCAGACTTCATCTTCTCCTTCTCCTTCTTCTGCTTCTTCTGCTTCGCCCTCCAGACTTCATCTTCTCCTTCTCCTTCTTCTGCTTCTTCTGCTTCACCCTCCAGACTTCACCTTCTCCTTCTCCTTCTTCTGCTTCTTCTGCTTCACCCTCCTGACTTCACCTTCTCCTTCTCCTTCTTCTACTTCTTCTGATTCACCCTCCAGACTTCACCTTCTCCTTCTCCTTCTTCTGCTTCTTCTGCTTCACCCTCCAGACTTCACCTTCTCCTTCTCCTTCTTCTACTTCTTCTGCTTCACCCCCCTGACTTCACCTTCTCCTTCTCCTTCTTCTGCTTCTTCTGATTCACCCTCCTAACTTCACCTTCTCCTTCTCCTTCTTCTGCTTCTTCTGATTCACCCTCCTGACTTCACCTTCTCCTTCTCATTCTTCTGCTTCTTCTGATTCACCCTCCAGACTTCACCTTCTCCTTCTCCTTCTTCTGCTTCTACTGCTTCACCCTCCAGACTTCACCTTCTTCTTCTCCTTCTTCTGCTTCTTCTGCTTCACCCTCCTGACTTCACCTTCTCCTTCTCCTTCTTCTACTTCTTCTGATTCACCCTCCAGACTTCACCTTCTCCTTCTCCTTCTTCTGCTTCTTCTGCTTCACCCTCCAGACTTCACCTTCTCCTTCTCCTTCTTCTACTTCTTCTGCCTCACCCCCCTGACTTCACCTTCTCCTTCTCCTTCTTCTGCTTCTTCTGATTCACCCCCAGACCTCACCTTCTTCTTCTCCTTCTTCTACTTCTTCTGATTCACCCTCCAGACTTCATCTTCTCCTTCTCCTTCTTCTGCTTCTTCTGATTCACCCTCCAGACTTCACCTTCTCCTTCTCCTTCTTCTGCTTCTTCTGATTCACCCTCCAGACTTCACCTTCTCCTTCTCCTTCTTCTACTTCTTCTGATTCACCCTCCAGACTTCAGTTTCTCCTTCTCCTTCTTCTACTTCTTCTGATTCACCCTCCAGTCTTCACCTGCTCCTTCTCCTTCTTCTGCTTCTTCTGCTTCACCCTCCAGACTTCACCTTCTCCTTCTGTTTCTTCTGCTTCTTCTGATTCACCCTCCAGACTTCACCTTCTCCTTCTCCTTCTTCTGATTCTTCTGATTCACCCTCCAGACTTCACCTTCTCCTTCTCCTTCTTCTGCTTCTTCTGATTCACCCTCCTGACTTCACCTTCTCCTTCTCCTTCTTCTACTTCTTCTGATTCACCCTCCTGACTTCACCTTCTTCTTCTCCTTCTTCTACTTCTTCTGCTTCACCCTCCAGACTTCACCTTCTCCTTCTCCTTCTTCTACTTCTTCTGATTCACCCTCCAGACTTCACCTTCTCCTTCTCCTTCTTCTGCTTCTTCTGATTCACCCTCCAGACTTCACCTTCTCCTTCTCCTTATTCTGCTTCTTCTGATTCACCCTCCAGACTTCACCTTCTCCTTCTCCTTCTTCTGCTTCTTCTGATTCACCCGCCAGACTTCACCTTCTCCTTCTCCTTCTTCTACTTCTTCTGATTCACCCTCCAGACTTCACCTTCTCCTTCTCCTTCTTCTACTTCTTCTGATTCACCCTCCAGACTGCACCATCTCCTTCTCCTTCTTCTGCTTCTTCTGATTCACCCTCCAGACTTCACCTTCTCCTTCTCCTTTTTCTGCTTCTTCTGATTCACCCTCCAGACTTCACCTTCTCCTTCTCCTTCTTCTGCTTCTTCAGATACACCCTTCAGACTTCACCTTCTCCTTCTCCTTCTTCTGCTTCTTCTGATTCACCCTCCAGACCTCACCATCTCCTTCTCCTTCTTCTACTTCTTCTGATTCACCCTCCAGACTTCATCTTCTCCTTCTCCTTCTTCTGCTTCTTCTGCTTCACCCTCCAGACTTCACCTTCTCCTTCTCCTTCTTCTGCTTCTTCTGCTTCACCCTCCTGACTTCACCTTCTCCTTCTCCTTCTTCTACTTCTTCTGATTCACCGTCCAGACTTCACCTTCTCCTTCTCCTTCTTCTGCTTCTTCTGCTTCACCCTCCAGACTTCACCTTCTCCTTCTCCTTCTTCTGCTTCTTCTGCTGCGCCCGCCAGACTTCACCTTCTCCTTTTCCTTCTTCTGCTTCTTCTGCTTCACCATCCTGACTTCACCTTCTCCTTCTCCTTCTTCTACTTCTTCTGCTTCACCCCCTTGACTTCAACTTCTCCTTCTCCTTCTTCTGCTTCTTCTGATTCACCCTCCTAACTTCACCTTCTCCTTCTCCTTCTTCTGCTTCTTCTGATTCCCCCTCCTGACTTCACCTTCTCCTTCTCCTTCTTCTACTTCTTCTGATTCACCCTCCAGACCTCGCCTTCTCCTTCTCCTTCTTCTACTTCTTCTGATTCACCCTCCAGACTTCATCTTCTCCTTCTCCTTCTTCTACTTCTTCTGATTCACCCTCCAGTCTTCACCTTCTCCTTCTCCTTCTTCTGCTTCTTCTGATTCACCCTCCAGACTTCACCTTCTCCTTCTCCTTCTTCTGCTTCTTCTGATTCACCCTCCAGACCTCAACATCTCCTTCTCCTTCTTCTACTTCTTCTGATTCACCCTCCAGACTTCACCTTCTCCTTCTGCTTCTTCTACTTCTTCTGATTCACCCTCCAGTCTTCACCTTCTCCTTCTCCTTCTTCTGCTTCTTCTGATTGACCCTCCTGACTTCACCTTCTCCTTCTCCTTCTTCTGCTTCTTCTGATTCACCCTCCAGACTTCACCTTCTCCTTCTCCTTCTTCTACTTCTTCTGATTCACCCTCCAGACTTCACCTTCTCCTTCTACTTCTTCTGCTTCTTCTCATTCACCCTCCAGACTTCACCTTCTCCTTCTCCTTCTTCTGCTTCTTCTGCTTCAACCTCCAGACTTCACCTTCTCCTTCTCCTTCTTCTGCTGCTTCTGATTCACCCTCCAGACTTCACCTTCTCCTTCTTCTGCTTCTTCTGATTCACCCTCCAGACCTCACCTTCTCCTTCTCCTCCTTCTACTTCTTCTGATTCACCCTCCAGACTTCATCTTCTCCTTCTCCTTCTTCTGCTTCTTCTGATTCACCCTCCAGACTTCACCTTCTCCTTCTCCTTATTCTGATTCTTCTGATTCACCCTCCAGACTTCACCTTCTCCTTCTCCTTCTTCTACTTCTTCTGATTCACCCTCCAGACTTCACCTTCTCCTTCTCCTTCTTCTACTTCTTCTGATTCACCCTCCAGTCTTCACCTTCTCCTTCTCCTTCTTCTGCTTCTTCTGCTTCACCCTCCAGACTTCACCTTCTCCTTCTCTTTCTTCTGCTTCTTCTGATTCGCCCTCCAGACTTCACCTTCTCCTTCTCCTTCTTCAGATTCTTCTGATTGACCCTCCAGACTATACCTTCTCCTTCTCCTTCTTCTGCTTCTTCTGATTCACCCTCCAGACTTCACCTTCTCCTTCTCCTTCTTCTACTTCTTCTGATTCACCCTCCAGACTTCACCTTCTCCTTCTCCTTCTTCTACTTCTTCTGATTCACTCTCCTGACTTCACCTTCTCCTTCTCCTTGTTCTACTTCTTCTGATTCACCCTCCAGACTTCACCTTCTCCTTCTCCTTCTTCTGCTTCTTCTGATTCACCCTCCAGATTTCACCTTCTCTTTCTCCTTCTTCTGCTTCTTCTGATTCACCCTCCAGACTTCACCTTCTCCTTCTTCTGCTTCTTCTGATTCACCCTCCAGACTTCATCTTCTCCTTCTCCTTCTTGTACTTCTTCCGATTCACCCTCCAGACTTCACCTTCTCCTTCTCCTGCTTCTGCTTCTTCTGATTCACCCTCCAGACTTAACATTCTCCTTCTCCTTCGTCTACTTCTTCTGATTCACCCTCCAGACTAAACCTTCTCCTTCTCCTTCTTCTACTTCTTCTGATTCACCCTCCAGACTTCACCTTCTCCTTCTCCTTCTTCTGCTTCTTCTGATTCACCCTCCAGACTTCACCTTCTCTTCTCCTTCTTCTATTTCTTCTGATTCACCCTCCAAACTTCACCTTCTCCTTCTCCTTCTTCTACTTCTTCTGATTCACCCTCCAGACTTCACCTTCTCCTTCTCCTTCTTCTACTTCTTCTGCTTCTCCCTCCAGACTTCACCTTCTCCTTCTCCTTCTTCTGCTTCTTCTGATTCACCCTCCAGACTTCACCTTCTCCTTCTCCTTCTTCTACTTCTTCTGATTCACCCTCCAGACTTCACCTTCTCCTTCTCCTTCTTCTACTTCTTCTGATTCACCCTCCAGACTTCACCTTCTCCTTCTCCTTCTTCTATTTCTTCTGATTCACCCTCCTGACTTCACCTTCTCCTTCTCCTTCTTCTGCTTCTTCTGCTTCACCCTCCAGACTTCACCTTCTCCTTCTCCTTCTTCTGCTTCTTCTGCTTCACCCTCCAGACTTCACCTTCTCCTTCTCCTTCTTCTGCTTCTTCTGCTTCACCCTCCTGACTTCACCTTCTCCTTCTCCTTCTTCTACTTCTTCTGATTCACCCTCCAGACTTCACCTTCTCCTTCTCCTTCTTCTGCTTCTTCTGCTTCACCGTCCAGACTTCACCTTCTCCTTCTCCTTCTTCTGCTTCTTCTGCTTCGCCCTCCAGACTTCACCTGCTCCTTCTCCTTCTTCTGCTTCTTCTGCTTCACCCTCCAGACTTCACCTTCTCCTTCTCCTTCTTCTGCTTCTTCTGCTTCACCCTCCTGACTTCACCATCTCCTTCTACTTCTTCTCCTTCTTCTGATTCACCCTCCAGACTTCACCTTCTCCTTCTCCTTCTTCTGCTTCTTCTGCTTCACCCTCCAGACTTCACCTTCTCCTTCTCCTTCTTCTACTTCTTCTGCTTCACCCCCCTGACTTCACCTTCTCCTTCTCCTTCTTCTGCTTCTTCTGATTCACCCTCCTAACTTCACCTTCTCCTTCTCCTTCTTCTGCTTCTTCTGATTCACCCCCCAGACTTCACCTTCTCCTTCTCCTTCTTCTGCTTCTTCTGATTCACCCTCCAGACTTCAGCTTCTCCTTCTCCTTTTCTACTTCTTCTGATTCACCCTCCAGACTTCACCTTCTCCTTCTACTTCTTCTGCGTCTTCTGATTCACCCTCCAGACTTCATCTTCTCCTTCTCCTTCTTCTGCTTCTTCTGCTTCACCCTCCAGACTTCACCTTCTCCTTCTCCTTCTTCTGCTTCTTCTGATTCACCCTCCAGACTTCACCTTCTCCTTCTTCTGCTTCTTCTGATTCACCCTCCAGACCTCACCTTCTCCTTCTCCTTCTTCTACTTCTTCTGATTCACCCTCCAGACTTCATCTTCTCCTTCTCCTTCTTCTGCTTCTTCTGATTCACCCTCCAGACTTCACCTTCTCCTTCTCCTTATTCTGATTCTTCTGATTCACCCTCCAGACTTCACCTTCTCCTTCTCCTTCTTCTACTTCTTCTGATTCACCCTCCAGACTTCACCTTCTCCTTCTCCTTCTTCTACTTCTTCTGATTCACCCTCCAGTCTTCACCTTCTCCTTCTGCTTCTTCTGCTTCTTCTGCTTCACCCTCCAGACTTCACCTTCTCCTTCTCTTTCTTCTGCTTCTTCTGATTCGCCCTCCAGACTTCACCTTCTCCTTCTCCTTCTTCTGATTCTTCTGATTGACCCTCCAGACTATACCTTCTCCTTCTCCTTCTTCTGCTTCTTCTGATTCACCCCCCAGACTTCACCTTCTCCTTCTCCTTCTTCTACTTCTTCTGATTCACCCTCCAGACTTCACCTTCTCCTTCTCCTTCTTCTACTTCTTCTGCTTCACCCTCCAGACTTCACCTTCTGCTTCTCCTTCTTCTACTTCTTCCGATTCACTCTCCTGACTTCACCTTCTCCTTCTCCTTGTTCTACTTCTTCTGATTCACCCTCCAGACTTCACCTTCTCCTTCTACTTCTTCTGCTTCTTCTGATTCACCCTCCAGACTTCACCTTCTCCTTCTCCTTCTTCTGCTTCTTCTGATTCACCCTCCAGACTTCACCTTCTCTTTCTCCTTCTTCTGCTTCTTCTGATTCACCCTCCAGACTTCACCTTCTCCTTCTCCTTCTTCTGCTTCTTCTGATTCACCCTCCAGACTTCATCTTCTCCTTCTCCTTCTTGTACTTCTTCTGATTCACCCTCCAGACTTCACCTTCTCCTTCTCCTGCTTCTGCTTCTTCTGATTCACCCTCCAGACTTAACATTCTCCTTCTCCTTCGTCTACTTCTTCTGATTCACCCTCCAGACTAAACCTTCTCCTTCTCCTTCTTCTACTTCTTCTGATTCACCCTCCAGACTTCAGCTTCTCCTTCTCCTTCTTCTACTTCTTCTGATTCACCCTCCAGACTTCACCTTCTCCTTCTCCTTCTTCTACTTCTTCTGCTTCTCCCTCCAGACTTCACCTTCTCCTTCTCCTTCTTCTGCTTCTTCTGATTCACCCTCCAGACTTCACCTTCTCCTTCTCCTTCTTCTACTTCTTCTGATTCACCCTCCAGACTTCACCTTCTCCTTCTCCTTCTTCTACTTCTTCTGATTCACCCTCCTGACTTCACCTTCTCCTTCTCCTTCTTCTGCTTCTTCTGCTTCACCCTCCAGACTTCACCTTCTCCTTCTCCTTCTTCTGCTTCTTCTGCTTCACCCTCCAGACTTCACCTTCTCCTTCTCCTTCTTCTGCTTCTTCTGCTTCACCCTCCTGACTTCACCTTCTCCTTCTCCTTCTTCTACTTCTTCTGATTCACCCTCCAGACTTCACCTTCTCCTTCTCCTTCTTCTGCTTCTTCTGCTTCACCGTCCAGACTTCACCTTCTCCTTCTCCTTCTTCTGCTTCTTCTGCTTCGCCCTCCAGACTTCACCTTCTCCTTCTCCTACTTCTGCTTCTTCTGCTTCACCCTCCAGACTTCACCTTCTCCTTCTCCTTCTTCTGCTTCTTCTGCTTCACCCTCCTGACTTCACCATCTCCTTCTACTTCTTCTCCTTCTTCTGATTCACCCTCCAGACTTCACCTTCTCCTTCTCCTTCTTCTGCTTCTTCTGCTTCACCCTCCAGACTTCACCTTCTCCTTCTCCTTCTTCTACTTCTTCTGCTTCACCCCCCTGACTTCACCTTCTCCTTCTCCTTCTTCTGCTTCTTCTGATTCACCCTCCTAACTTCACCTTCTCCTTCTCCTTCTTCTGCTTCTTCTGATTCACCCCCCAGACCTCACCTTCTCCTTCTCCTTCTTCTACTTCTTCTGATTCACCCTCCAGACTTCATCTTCTCCTTCTCCTTCTTCTGCTTCTTCTGATTCACCCTCCAGACTTCACCTTCTCCTTCTCCTTCTTCTGCTTCTTCTGATTCACCCTCCAGACTTCACCTTCTCCTTCTCCTTCTTCTACTTCTTCTGATTCACCCTCCAGACTTCAGTTTCTCCTTCTCCTTCTTCTACTTCTTCTGATTCACCCTCCAGTCTTCACCTTCTCCTTCTCCTTCTTCTGCTTCTTCTGCTTCACCCTCCAGACTTCACCTTCTCCTTCTCTTTCTTCTGCTTCTTGTGATTCACCCTCCAGACTTCACCTTCTCCTTCTCCTTCTTCTGCTTCTTCTGATTCACCCTCCAGACTTCACCTTCTCTTTCTCCTTCTTCTGCTTCTTCTGATTCACCCTCCAGACTTCACCTTCTCCTTCTCCTTCTTCTGCTTCTTCTGATTCACCCTCCAGACTTCATCTTCTCCTTCTCCTTCTTGTACTTCTTCTGATTCACCCTCCAGACTTCACCTTCTCCTTCTCCTGCTTCTGCTTCTTCTGATTCACCCTCCAGACTTAACATTCTCCTTCTCCTTCGTCTACTTCTTCTGATTCACCCTCCAGACTAAACCTTCTCCTTCTCCTTCTTCTACTTCTTCTGATTCACCCTCCAGACTTCACCTTCTCCTTCTCCTTCTTCTGCTTCTTCTGATTCACCCTCCAGACATCACCTTCTCTTCTCCTTCTTCTACTTCTTCTGATTCACCCTCCAAACTTCACCTTCTCCTTCTCCTTCTTCTACTTCTTCTGATTCACCCTCCAGACTTCACCTTCTCCTTCTTCTACTTCTTCTGCTTCTCCCTCCAGACTTCACCTTCTCCTTCTCCTTCTTCTGCTTCTTCTGATTCACCTTCCAGACTTCACCTTCTCCTTCTCCTTCTTCTACTTCTTCTGATTCACCCTCCAGACTTCACCTTCTCCTTCTCCTTCTTCTACTTCTTCTGATTCACCCTCCAGACTTCACCTTCTCCTTCTCCTTCTTCTACTTCTTCTGATTCACCCTCCTGACTTCACCTTCTCCTTCTCCTTCTTCTGCTTCTTCTGCTTCACCCTCCAGACTTCACCTTCTCCTTCTCCTTCTTCTGCTTCTTCTGCTTCACCCTCCAGACTTCACCTTCTCCTTCTCCTTCTTCTGCTTCTTCTGCTTCACCCTCCTGACTTCACCTTCTCCTTCTCCTTCTTCTACTTCTTCTGATTCACCCTCCAGACTTCACCTTCTCCTTCTCCTTCTTTTGCTTCTTCTGCTTCACCGTCCAGACTTCACCTTCTCCTTCTCCTTCTTCTGCTTCTTCTGCTTCGCCCTCCAGACTTCACCTTCTCCTTCTCCTTCTTCTGCTTCTTCTGCTTCACCCTCCAGACTTCACCTTCTCCTTCTCCTTCTTCTGCTTCTTCTGCTTCACCCTCCTGACTTCACCATCTCCTTCTACTTCTTCTCCTTCTTCTGATTCACCCTCCAGACTTCACCTTCTCCTTCTCCTTCTTCTGCTTCTTCTGCTTCACCCTCCAGACTTCACCTTCTCCTTCTCCTTCTTCTACTTCTTCTGCTTCACCCCCCTGACTTCACCTTCTCCTTCTCCTTCTTCTGCTTCTTCTGATTCACCCTCCTAACTTCACCTTCTCCTTCTCCTTCTTCTGCTTCTTCTGATTCACCCCCCAGACTTCACCTTCTCCTTCTCCTTCTTCTGCTTCTTCTGATTCACCCTCCAGACTTCAGCTTCTCCTTCTCCTTCTTCTACTTCTTCTGATTCACCCTCCAGACTTCACCTTCTCCTTCTACTTCTTCTGCGTCTTCTGATTCACCCTCCAGACTTCACCTTCTCCTTCTCCTTCTTCTGCTTCTTCTGCTTCACCCTCCAGACTTCACCTTCTCCTTCTCCTTCTTCTGCTTCTTCTGATTCACCCTCCAGACTTCACCTTCTCCTTCTTCTGCTTCTTCTGATTCACCCTCCAGACCTCACCTTCTCCTTCTCCTTCTTCTACTTCTTCTGATTCACCCTCCAGACTTCATCTTCTCTTTCTCCTTCTTCTGCTTCTTCTGATTCACCCTCCAGACTTCACCTTCTCCTTCTCCTTATTCTGATTCTTCTGATTCACCCTCCAGACTTCACCTTCTCCTTCTCCTTCTTCTACTTCTTCTGATTCACCCTCCAGACTTCACCTTCTCCTTCTCCTTCTTCTACTTCTTCTGATTCACCCTCCAGTCTTCACCTTCTCCTTCTGCTTCTTCTGCTTCTTCTGCTTCACCCTCCAGACTTCACCTTCTCCTTCTCTTTCTTCTGCTTCTTCTGATTCGCCCTCCAGACTTCACCTTCTCCTTCTCCTTCTTCTGCTTCTTCTGATTCACCCCCCAGACTTCACCTTCTCCTTCTCCTTCTTCTACTTCTTCTGATTCACCCTCCAGACTTCACCTTCTCCTTCTCCTTCTTCTACTTCTTCTGCTTCACCCTCCAGACTTCACCTTCTGCTTCTCCTTCTTCTACTTCTTCCGATTCACTCTCCTGACTTCACCTTCTCCTTCTCCTTGTTCTACTTCTTCTGATTCACCCTCCAGACTTCACCTTCTCCTTCTACTTCTTCTGCTTCTTCTGATTCACCCTCCAGACTTCACCTTCTCCTTCTCCTTCTTCTGCTTCTTCTGATTCACCCTCCAGACTTCACCTTCTCTTTCTCCTTCTTCTGCTTCTTCTGATTCACCCTCCAGACTTCACCTTCTCCTTCTCCTTCTTCTGCTTCTTCTGATTCACCCTCCAGACTTCATCTTCTCCTTCTCCTTCTTGTACTTCTTCTGATTCACCCTCCAGACTTCACCTTCTCCTTCTCCTGCTTCTGCTTCTTCTGATTCACCCTCCAGACTTAACATTCTCCTTCTCCTTCGTCTACTTCTTCTGATTCACCCTCCAGACTAAACCTTCTCCTTCTCCTTCTTCTACTTCTTCTGATTCACCCTCCAGACTTCACCTTCTCCTTCTCCTTCTTCTGCTTCTTCTGATTCACCCTCCAGACATCACCTTCTCTTCTCCTTCTTCTACTTCTTCTGATTCACCCTCCAAACTTCACCTTCTCCTTCTCCTTCTTCTACTTCTTCTGATTCACCCTCCAGACTTCACCTTCTCCTTCTCCTTCTTCTACTTCTTCTGCTTCTCCCTCCAGACTTCACCTTCTCCTTCTCCTTCTTCTGCTTCTTCTGATTCACCCTCCAGACTTCACCTTCTCCTTCTCCTTCTTCTACTTCTTCTGATTCACCCTCCAGACTTCACCTTCTCCTTCTCCTTCTTCTACTTCTTCTGATTCACCCTCCAGACTTCACCTTCTCCTTCTCCTTCTTCTACTTCTTCTGATTCACCCTCCTGACTTCACCTTCTCCTTCTCCTTCTTCTGCTTCTTCTGCTTCACCCTCCAGACTTCACCTTCTCCTTCTCCTTCTTCTGCTTCTTCTGCTTCACCCTCCAGACTTCACCTTCTCCTTCTCCTTCTTCTGCTTCTTCTGCTTCACCCTCCTGACTTCACCTTCTCCTTCTCCTTCTTCTACTTCTTCTGATTCACCCTCCAGACTTCACCTTCTCCTTCTCCTTCTTCTGCTTCTTCTGCTTCACCGTCCAGACTTCACCTTCTCCTTCTCCTTCTTCTGCTTCTTCTGCTTCGCCCTCCAGACTTCACCTTCTCCTTCTCCTTCTTCTGCTTCTTCTGCTTCACCCTCCAGACTTCACCTTCTCCTTCTCCTTCTTCTGCTTCTTCTGCTTCACCCTCCTGACTTCACCATCTCCTTCTACTTCTTCTCCTTCTTCTGATTCACCCTCCAGACTTCACCTTCTCCTTCTCCTTCTTCTGCTTCTTCTGCTTCACCCTCCAGACTTCAACTTCTCCTTCTCCTTCTTCTACTTCTTCTGCTTCACCCCCCTGACTTCACCTTCTCCTTCTCCTTCTTCTGCTTCTTCTGATTCACCCTCCTAACTTCACCTTCTCCTTCTCCTTCTTCTGCTTCTTCTGATTCACCCCCCAGACCTCACCTTCTCCTTCTCCTTCTTCTACTTCTTCTGATTCACCCTCCAGACTTCATCTTCTCCTTCTCCTTCTTCTGCTTCTTCTGATTCACCCTCCAGACTTCACCTTCTCCTTCTCCTTCTTCTGCTTCTTCTGATTCACCCTCCAGACTTCACCTTCTCCTTCTCCTTCTTCTACTTCTTCTGATTCACCCTCCAGACTTCAGTTTCTCCTTCTCCTTCTTCTACTTCTTCTGATTCACCCTCCAGTCTTCACCTTCTCCTTCTCCTTCTTCTGCTTCTTCTGCTTCACCCTCCAGACTTCACCTTCTCCTTCTCTTTCTTCTGCTTCTTGTGATTCACCCTCCAGACTTCACCTTCTCCTTCTCCTTCTTCTGCTTCTTCTGATTCACCCTCCAGACTTCACCTTCTCTTTCTCCTTCTTCTGCTTCTTCTGATTCACCCTCCAGACTTCACCTTCTCCTTCTCCTTCTTCTGCTTCTTCTGATTCACCATCCAGACTTCATCTTCTCCTTCTCCTTCTTCTGCTTCTTCTGCTTCACCCTCCAGACTTCACCTTCTCCTTCTCCTTCTTCTGCTTCTTCTGCTTCACCCTCCTGACTTCACCTTCTCCTTCTCCTTCTTCTACTTCTTCTGATTCACCCTCCAGACTTCACCTTCTCCTTCTCCTTCTTTTGCTTCTTCTGCTTCACCGTCCAGACTTCACCTTCTCCTTCTCCTTCTTCTGCTTCTTCTGCTTCGCCCTCCAGACTTCACCTTCTCCTTCTCCTTCTTCTGCTTCTTCTGCTTCACCCTCCAGACTTCACCTTCTCCTTCTCCTTCTTCTGCTTCTTCTGCTTCACCCTCCTGACTTCACCATCTCCTTCTACTTCTTCTCCTTCTTCTGATTCACCCTCCAGACTTCACCTTCTCCTTC
The DNA here is from genome assembly GCF_052327205.1 of Somniosus microcephalus. Lineage (NCBI taxonomy): Eukaryota > Metazoa > Chordata > Chondrichthyes > Squaliformes > Somniosidae > Somniosus > Somniosus microcephalus. Next base: position 79,116 of record NW_028225930.1, read on the forward strand.
TCCTTCTTCTGCTTCTTCTGCTTCACCCTCCAGACTTCACCTTCTCCTTCTCCTTCTTCTACTTCTTCTGCTTCACCCCCCTGACTTCACCTTCTCCTTCTCCTTCTTCTGCTTCTTCTGATTCACCCTCCTAACTTCACCTTCTCCTTCTCCTTCTTCTGCTTCTTCTGATTCACCCCCCAGACTTCACCTTCTCCTTCTCCTTCTTCTGCTTCTTCTGATTCACCCTCCAGACTTCAGCTTCTCCTTCTCCTTCTTCTACTTCTTCTGATTCACCCTCCAGACTTCACCTTCTCCTTCTACTTCTTCTGCGTCTTCTGATTCACCCTCCAGACTTCACCTTCTCCTTCTCCTTCTTCTGCTTCTTCTGCTTCACCCTCCAGACTTCACCTTCTCCTTCTCCTTCTTCTGCTTCTTCTGATTCACCCTCCAGACTTCACCTTCTCCTTCTTCTGCTTCTTCTGATTCACCCTCCAGACCTCACCTTCTCCTTCTCCTTCTTCTACTTCTTCTGATTCACCCTCCAGACTTCATCTTCTCTTTCTCCTTCTTCTGCTTCTTCTGATTCACCCTCCAGACTTCACCTTCTCCTTCTCCTTATTCTGATTCTTCTGATTCACCCTCCAGACTTCACCTTCTCCTTCTCCTTCTTCTACTTCTTCTGATTCACCCTCCAGACTTCACCTTCTCCTTCTCCTTCTTCTACTTCTTCTGATTCACCCTCCAGTCTTCACCTTCTCCTTCTGCTTCTTCTGCTTCTTCTGCTTCACCCTCCAGACTTCACCTTCTCCTTCTCTTTCTTCTGCTTCTTCTGATTCGCCCTCCAGACTTCACCTTCTCCTTCTCCTTCTTCTGATTCTTCTGATTGACCCTCCAGACTATACCTTCTCCTTCTCCTTCTTCTGCTTCTTCTGATTCACCCCCCAGACTTCACCTTCTCCTTCTCCTTCTTCTACTTCTTCTGATTCACCCTCCAGACTTCACCTTCTCCTTCTCCTTCTTCTACTTCTTCTGCTTCACCCTCCAGACTTCACCTTCTGCTTCTCCTTCTTCTACTTCTTCCGATTCACTCTCCTGACTTCACCTTCTCCTTCTCCTTGTTCTACTTCTTCTGATTCACCCTCCAGACTTCACCTTCTCCTTCTACTTCTTCTGCTTCTTCTGATTCACCCTCCAGACTTCACCTTCTCCTTCTCCTTCTTCTGCTTCTTCTGATTCACCCTCCAGACTTCACCTTCTCTTTCTCCTTCTTCTGCTTCTTCTGATTCACCCTCCAGACTTCACCTTCTCCTTCTCCTTCTTCTGCTTCTTCTGATTCACCCTCCAGACTTCATCTTCTCCTTCTCCTTCTTGTACTTCTTCTGATTCACCCTCCAGACTTCACCTTCTCCTTCTCCTGCTTCTGCTTCTTCTGATTCACCCTCCAGACTTAACATTCTCCTTCTCCTTCGTCTACTTCTTCTGATTCACCCTCCAGACTAAACCTTCTCCTTCTCCTTCTTCTACTTCTTCTGATTCACCCTCCAGACTTCACCTTCTCCTTCTCCTTCTTCTGCTTCTTCTGATTCACCCTCCAGACATCACCTTCTCTTCTCCTTCTTCTACTTCTTCTGATTCACCCTCCAAACTTCACCTTCTCCTTCTCCTTCTTCTACTTCTTCTGATTCACCCTCCAGACTTCACCTTCTCCTTCTCCTTCTTCTACTTCTTCTGCTTCTCCCTCCAGACTTCACCTTCTCCTTCTCCTTCTTCTGCTTCTTCTGATTCACCCTCCAGACTTCACCTTCTCCTTCTCCTTCTTCTACTTCTTCTGATTCACCCTCCAGACTTCACCTTCTCCTTCTCCTTCTTCTACTTCTTCTGATTCACCCTCCAGACTTCACCTTCTCCTTCTCCTTCTTCTACTTCTTCTGATTCACCCTCCTGACTTCACCTTCTCCTTCTCCTTCTTCTGCTTCTTCTGCTTCACCCTCCAGACTTCACCTTCTCCTTCTCCTTCTTCTGCTTCTTCTGCTTCACCCTCCAGACTTCACCTTCTCCTTCTCCTTCTTCTGCTTCTTCTGCTTCACCCTCCTGACTTCACCTTCTCCTTCTCCTTCTTCTACTTCTTCTGATTCACCCTCCAGACTTCACCTTCTCCTTCTCCTTCTTCTGCTTCTTCTGCTTCACCGTCCAGACTTCACCTTCTCCTTCTCCTTCTTCTGCTTCTTCTGCTTCGCCCTCCAGACTTCACCTTCTCCTTCTCCTTCTTCTGCTTCTTCTGCTTCACCCTCCAGACTTCACCTTCTCCTTCTCCTTCTTCTGCTTCTTCTGCTTCACCCTCCTGACTTCACCATCTCCTTCTACTTCTTCTCCTTCTTCTGATTCACCCTCCAGACTTCACCTTCTCCTTCTCCTTCTTCTGCTTCTTCTGCTTCACCCTCCAGACTTCAACTTCTCCTTCTCCTTCTTCTACTTCTTCTGCTTCACCCCCCTGACTTCACCTTCTCCTTCTCCTTCTTCTGCTTCTTCTGATTCACCCTCCTAACTTCACCTTCTCCTTCTCCTTCTTCTGCTTCTTCTGATTCACCCCCCAGACCTCACCTTCTCCTTCTCCTTCTTCTACTTCTTCTGATTCACCCTCCAGACTTCATCTTCTCCTTCTCCTTCTTCTGCTTCTTCTGATTCACCCTCCAGACTTCACCTTCTCCTTCTCCTTCTTCTGCTTCTTCTGATTCACCCTCCAGACTTCACCTTCTCCTTCTCCTTCTTCTACTTCTTCTGATTCACCCTCCAGACTTCAGTTTCTCCTTCTCCTTCTTCTACTTCTTCTGATTCACCCTCCAGTCTTCACCTTCTCCTTCTCCTTCTTCTGCTTCTTCTGCTTCACCCTCCAGACTTCACCTTCTCCTTCTCTTTCTTCTGCTTCTTGTGATTCACCCTCCAGACTTCACCTTCTCCTTCTCCTTCTTCTGCTTCTTCTGATTCACCCTCCAGACTTCACCTTCTCTTTCTCCTTCTTCTGCTTCTTCTGATTCACCCTCCAGACTTCACCTTCTCCTTCTCCTTCTTCTGCTTCTTCTGATTCACCATCCAGACTTCATCTTCTCCTTCTCCTTCTTGTACTTCTTCTGATTCACCCTCCAGACTTCATCTTCTCCTTCTCCTGCTTCTGCTTCTTCTGATTCACCCTCCAGACTTAACATTCTCCTTCTCCTTCGTCTACTTCTTCTGATTCACCCTCCAGACTAAACCTTCTCCTTCTCCTTCTTCTACTTCTTCTGATTCACCCTCCAGACTTCACCTTCTCCTTCTCCTTCTTCTGCTTCTTCTGATTCACCCTCCAGACATCACCTTCTCTTCTCCTTCTTCTACTTCTTCTGATTCACCCTCCAAACTTCACCTTCTCCTTCTTCTTCTTCTACTTCTTCTGATTCACCCTCCAGACTTCACCTTCTCCTTCTCCTTCTTCTACTTCTTCTGCTTCTCCCTCCAGACTTCACCATCTCCTTCTCCTTCTTCTGCTTCTTCTGATTCACCCTCCAGACTTCACCTTCTCCTTCTCCTTCTTCTACTTCTTCTGATTCACCCTCCAGACTTCACCTTCTCCTTCTCCTTCTTCTACTTCTTCTGATTCACCCTCCAGACTTCACCTTCTCCTTCTCCTTCTTCTACTTCTTCTGATTCACCCTCCTGACTTCACCTTCTCCTTCTCCTTCTTCTGCTTCTTCTGCTTCACCCTCCAGACTTCACCTTCTCCTTCTCCTTCTTCTGCTTCTTCTGCTTCACCCTCCAGACTTCACCTTCTCCTTCTCCTTCTTCTGCTTCTTCTGCTTCACCCTCCTGACTTCACCTTCTCCTTCTCCTTCTTCTACTTCTTCTGATTCACCCTCCAGACTTCACCTTCTCCTTCTCCTTCTTTTGCTTCTTCTGCTTCACCGTCCAGACTTCACCTTCTCCTTCTCCTTCTTCTGCTTCTTCTGCTTCGCCCTCCAGACTTCACCTTCTCCTTCTCCTTCTTCTGCTTCTTCTGCTTCACCCTCCAGACTTCACCTTCACCTTCTCCTTCTTCTGCTTCTTCTGCTTCACCCTCCTGACTTCACCATCTCCTTCTACTTCTTCTCCTTCTTCTGATTCACCCTCCAGCCTTCACCTTCTCCTTCTCCTTCTTCTGCTTCTTCTGCTTCACCCTCCAGACTTCACCTTCTCCTTCTCCTTCTTCTACTTCTTCTGCTTCACCCCCCTGACTTCACCTTCTCCTTCTCCTTCTTCTGCTTCTTCTGATTCACCCTCCTAACTTCACCTTCTCCTTCTCCTTCTTCTGCTTCTTCTGATTCACCCCCCAGACCTCACCTTCTCCTTCTCCTTCTTCTACTTCTTCTGATTCACCCTCCAGACTTCATCTTCTCCTTCTCCTTCTTCTGCTTCTTCGATTCACCCTCCAGACTTCACCTTCTCCTTCTCCTTCTTCTGCTTCTTCTGATTCACCATCCAGACTTCACCTTCTCCTTCTCCTTCTTCTACTTCTTCTGATTCACCCTCCAGACTTCAGTTTCTCCTTCTCCTTCTTCTACTTCTTCTGATTCACCCTCCAGTCTTCACCTTCTCCTTCTCCTTCTTCTGCTTCTTCTGCTTCACCCTCCAGACTTCACCTTCTCCTTCTCTTTCTTCTGCTTCTTGTGATTCACCCTCCAGACTTCACCTTCTCCTTCTCCTTCTTCTGATTCTTCTGATTCACCCTCCAGACTTCACCTTCTCCTTCTCCTTCTTCTGCTTCTTCTGATTCACCCTCCTGACTTCACCTTCTCCTTCTCCTTCTTCTACTTCTTCTGATTCACCCTCCTGACTTCACCTTCTCCTTCTCCTTCTTCTACTTCTTCTGCTTCACCCCCCTGACTTCACCTTCTCCTTCTCCTTCTTCTGCTTCTTCTGCTTCACCCTCCTGACTTCATCTTCTCCTTCTCCTTCTTCTACTTCTTCTGATTCACCCTCCAGACTTCACCTTCTCCTTCTCCTTCTTCTGCTTCTTCTGCTTCACCCTCCAGACTTCACCTTCACCTTCTCCTTCTTCTACTTCTTCTGCTTCACCCCCCTGACTTCACCTTCTCCTTCTCCTTCTTCTGCTTCTTCTGATTCACCCTCCTAACTTCACCTTCTCCTTCTCCTTCTTCTGCTTCTTCTGATTCACCCTCCTGACTTCACCTTCTCCTTCTCCTTCTTCTGCTTCTTCTGATTCACCCTCCAGACTTCACCTTCTCCTTCTCCTTCTTCTGCTTCTTCTGCTTCACCCTCCAGACTTCACCTTCTCCTTCTCCTTCTTCTGCTTCTTCTGCTTCACCCTCCTGACTTCACCTTCTCCTTCTCCTTCTTCTACTTCTTCTGATTCACCCTCCAGACTTCACCTTCTCCTTCTCCTTCTTCTGCTTCTTCTGCTTCACCCTCCAGACTTCACCTTCTCCTTCTCCTTCTTCTACTTCTTCTGCTTCAACCCCCTGACTTCACCTTCTCCTTCTCCTTCTTCTGCTTCTTCTGATTCACCCCCCAGACCTCACCTTCTCCTTCTCCTTCTTCTACTTCTTCTGATTCACCCTCCAGACTTCATCTTCTCCTTCTCCTTCTTCTGCTTCTTCTGATTCACCCTCCAGACTTTACCTTCTCCTTCTCCTTCTTCTGCTTCTTCTGATTCACCCTCCAGACTTCACCTTCTCCTTCTCCTTCTTCTACTTCTTCTGATTCACCCTCCAGACTTCAGTTTCTCCTTCTCCTTCTTCTACTTCTTCTGATTCACCCTCCAGTCTTCACCTTCTCCTTCTCCTTCTTCTGCTTCTTCTGCTTCACCCTCCAGACTTCACCTTCTCCTTCTCTTTCTTCTGCTTCTTCTGATTCACCCTCCAGACTTCACCTTCTCCTTCTCCTTCTTCTGATTCTTCTGATTCACCCTCCAGACTTCACCTTCTCCTTCTCCTTCTTCTGCTTCTTCTGATTCACCCTCCTGACTTCACCTTCTCCTTCTCCTTCTTCTACTTCTTCTGATTCACCCTCCTGACTTCACCTTCTTCTTCTCCTTCTTCTACTTCTTCTGCTTCACCCTCCAGACTTCACCTTCTCCTTCTCCTTCTTCTACTTCTTCTGATTCACCCTCCAGACTTCACCTTCTCCTTCTCCTTCTTCTGCTTCTTCTGATTCACCCTCCAGACTTCACCTTCTCCTTCTCCTTATTCTGCTTCTTCTGATTCACCCTCCAGACTTCACCTTCTCCTTCTCCTTCTTCTACTTCTTCTGATTCACCCTCCAGACTGCTCCATCTCCTTCTCCTTCTTCTGCTTCTTCTGATTCACCCTCCAGACTTCACCTTCTCCTTCTCCTTTTTCTGCTTCTTCTGATTCACCCTCCAGACTTCACCTTCTCCTTCTCCTTCTTCTGCTTCTTCTGATACACCCTTCAGACTTCACCTTCTCCTTCTCCTTCTTCTGCTTCTTCTGATTCACCCTCCAGACCTCACCATCTCCTTCTCCTTCTTCTACTTCTTCTGATTCACCCTCCAGACTTCATCTTCTCCTTCTCCTTCTTCTGCTTCTTCTGATTCACCCTCCAGACTTCACCTTCTCCTTCTCCTTCTTCTACTTCTTCTGATTCACCCTCCAGACTTCACCTTCTCCTTCTCCTTCTTCTACTTCTTCTGATTCACCCTCCAGACTTCACCTTCTCCTTCTCCTTCTTCTGCTTCTTCTGATTCACCCTCCAGACTTCACCTTCTCCTTCTCCTTCTTCTGCTTCTTCTGCTTCACCCTCCAGACTTCACCTTCTCCTTCTCCTTCTTCTGCTTCTTCTGCTTCACCCTCCTGACTTCACCTTCTCCTTCTCCTTCTTCTACTCCTTCTGATTCACCCTCCAGACTTCACCTTCTCCTTCTCCTTCTTCTGCTTCTTCTGCTTCACCCTCCAGACTTCACCTTCTCCTTCTCCTTCTTCTACTTCTTCTGCTTCACCCTCCAGACTTCACCTTCTACTTCTCCTTCTTCTGCTTCTTCTGCTTCACCCTCCAGACTTCACCTTCTCCTTCTCCTTCTTCTGCTTCTTCTGCTTCACCCTCCTGACTTCACCTTCTCCTTCTCCTTCTTCTACTTCTTCTGATTCACCCTCCAGACTTCACCTTCTCCTTCTCCTTCTTCTGCTTCTTCTGCTTCACCCTCCAGACTTCACCTTCTCCTTCTCCTTCTTCTGCTTCTTCTGCTGCGCCCGCCAGACTTCACCTTCTCCTTCTCCTTCTTCTGCTTCTTCTGCTTCACCTTCCTGACTTCACCTTCTCCTTCTCCTTCTTCTACTTCTTCTGCTTCACCCCCTTGACTTCACCTTCTCCTTCTCCTTCTTCTGCTTCTTCTGATTCACCCTCCTAACTTCACCTTCTCCTTCTCCTTCTTCTGCTTCTTCTGATTCACCCTCCTGACTTCACCTTATCCTTCTCCTTCTTCTACTTCTTCTGATTCACCCTCCAGACCGCACCTTCTCCTTCTCCTTCTTCTACTTCTTCTGATTCACCCTCCAGACTTCATCTTCTCCTTCTCCTTCTTCTACTTCTTCTTATGCCCCCTCCAGTCTTCACCTTCTCCTTCTCCTTCTTCTGCTTCTTCTGATTCACCCTCCAGACTTCACCTTCTCCTTCTCCTTCTTCTGCTTCTTCTGATTCACCCTCCAGACCTCACCATCTCCTTCTCCTTCTTCTACTTCTTCTGATTCACCCTCCAGACTTTACCTTCTCCTTCTGCTTCTTCTACTTCTTCTGATTCACCCTCCAGTCTTCACCTTCTCCTTCTCCTTCTTCTGCTTCTTCTGATTCACCCTCCTGACTTCACCTTCTCCTTCTCCTTCTTCTGCTTCTTCTGATTCACCCTCCAGACTTCACCTTCTCCTTCTCCTTCTTCTACTTCTTCTGATTCACCCTCCAGACTTCACCTTCTCCTTCTACTTCTTCTACTTCTTCTGATTCACCCTCCAGACTTCACCTTCTCCTTCTCCTTCTTCTGCTTCTTCTGCTTCACCCTCCAGACTTCACCTTCTCCTTCTCCTTCTTCTGCTTCTTCTGATTCACCCTCCAGACTTCACCTTCTCCTTCTGCTGCTTCTTCTGATTCACCCTCCAGACCTCACCTTCTCCTTCTCCTTCTTCGACTTCTTCTGATTCACCCTCCTGACTTCACCTTCTCCTTCTCCTTCTTCTGCTTCTTCTGATTCACCCTCCAGACTTCACCTTCTCCTTCTCCTTCTTCTACTTCTTCTGATTCACCCTCCAGACTTCACCTTCTCCTTCTGCTTCTTCTACTTCTTCTGATTCACCCTCCAGTCTTCACCTTCTCCTTCTCCTTCTTCTGCTTCTTCTGATTCACCCTCCTGACTTCACCTTCTCCTTCTCCTTCTTCTGCTTCTTCTGATTCACCCTCCAGACTTCACCTTCTCCTTCTCCTTCTTCTACTTCTTCTGATTCACCCTCCAGACTTCACCTTCTCCTTCTACTTCTTCTGCTTCTTCTGATTCACCCTCCTGACTTCACCTTCTCCTTCTCCTTCTTCTGCTTCTTCTGCTTCACCCTCCAGACTTAAACTTCTCCTTCTCCTTCTTCTGCTTCTTCTGATTCACCCTCCAGACTTCACCTTCTCCTTCTTCTGCTTCTTCTGATTCACCCTCCAGACCTCACCTTCTCCTTCTCCTTCTTCTACTTCTTCTGATTCACCCTCCAGACTTCATCTTCTCCTTCTCCTTCTTCTGCTTCTTCTGATTCACCCTCCAGACTTCACCTTCTCCTTCTCCTTCTTCTGATTCTTCTGATTCACCCTCCAGACTTCACCTTCTCCTTCTCCTTCTTCTACTTCTTCTGATTCACCCTCCAGACTTCACCTTCTCCTTCTCCTTCTTCTACTTCTTCTGATTCACCCTCCAGACTTCACCTTCTCCTTCTACTTCTTCTGCTTCTTCTGATTCACCCTCCAGACTTCACCTTCTCCTTCTGCTTCTTCTACTTCTTCTGCTTCACCCCCCTGACTTCACCTTCTCCTTCTCCTTCTTCTGCTTCTTCTGATTCACCCCCCAGACCTCACCTTCTCCTTCTCCTTCTTCTACTTCTTCTGATTCAACCTCCAGACTTCATCTTCTCCTTCTCCTTCTTCTGCTTCTTCTGATTCACCCTCCAGACTTCACCTTCTCCTTCTCCTTCTTCTGCTTCTTCTGATTCACCCTCCAGACTTCACCTTCTCCTTCTCCTTCTTCTACTTCTTCTGATTCACCCTCCAGACTTCAGTTTCTCCTTCTCCTTCTTCTACTTCTTCTGATTCACCCTCCAGTCTTCACCTTCTCCTTCTCCTTCTTCTGCTTCTTCTGCTTCACCCTCCAGACTTCACCTTCTCCTTCTCTTTCTTCTGCTTCTTCTGATTCACCCTCCAGACTTCACCTTCTCCTTCTCCTTCTTCTGATTCTTCTGATTCACCCTCCAGGCTTCACCTTCTCCTTCTCCTTCTTCTGCTTCTTCTGATTCACCCTCCTGACTTCACCTTCTCCTTCTCCTTCTTCTACTTCTTCTGATTCACCCTCCAGACTTCACCTTCTTCTTCTCCTTCTTCTACTTCTTCTGCTTCACCCTCCAGACTTCACCTTCTCCTTCTCCTTCTTCTACTTCTTCTGATTCACCCTCCAGACTTCACCTTCTCCTTCTCCTTCTTCTGCTTCTTCTGATTCACCCTCCAGACTTCACCTTCTCCTTCTCCTTATTCTGCTTCTTCTGATTCACCCTCCAGACTTCACCTTCTCCTTCTCCTTCTTCTGCTTCTTCTGATTCACCCTCCAGACTTCACCTTCTCCTTCTCCTTCTTCTACTTCTTCTGATTCACCCTCCAGACTTCACCTTCTCCTTCTCCTTCTTCTACTTCTTCTGATTCACCCTCCAGACTGCACCATCTCCTTCTCCTTCTTCTGCTTCTTCTGATTCACCCTCCAGACTTCACCTTCTCCTTCTCCTTTTTCTGCTTCTTCTGATTCACCCTCCAGACTTCACCTTCTCCTTCTCCTTCTTCTGCTTCTTCTGATACACCCTTCAGACTTCACCTTCTCCTTCTCCTTCTTCTGCTTCTTCTGATTCACCCTCCAGACCTCACCATCTCCTTCTCCTTCTTCTACTTCTTCTGATTCACCCTCCAGACTTCATCTTCTCCTTCTCCTTCTTCTGCTTCTTCTGATTCACCCTCCAGACTTCACCTTCTCCTTCTCCTTCTTCTGCTTCTTCTGATTCACCCTCCAGACTTCACCTTCTCCTTCTCCTTCTTCTACTTCTTCTGATTCACCCTCCAGACTTCACCTTCTCCTTCTCCTTCTTCTACTTCTTCTGATTCACCCTCCAGACTTCACCTTCTCCTTCTCCTTCTTCTGCTTCTTCTGATTCACCCTCCAGACTTCACCTTCTCCTTCTCCTTCTTCTGCTTCTTCTGCTTCACCCTCCAGACTTCACCTTCTCCTTCTCCTTCTTCTGCTTCTTCTGCTTCACCCTCCTGACTTCACCATCTCCTTCTCCTTCTTCTACTCCTTCTGATTCACCCTCCAGACTTCACCTTCTCCTTCTCCTTCTTCTGCTTCTTCTGCTTCACCCTCCAGACTTCACCTTCTCCTTCTCCTTCTTCTACTTCTTCTGCTTCACCCTCCAGACTTCACCTTCTCCTTCTCCTTCTTCTGCTTCTTCTGCTTCACCCTCCAGACTTCACCTTCTCCTTCTCCTTCTTCTGCTTCTTCTGCTTCTCCCTCCTGACTTCACCTTCTCCTTCTCCTTCTTCTACTTCTTCTGATTCACCCTCCAGACTTCACCTTCTCCTTCTCCTTCTTCTGCTTCTTCTGCTTCACCCTCCAGACTTCACCTTCTCCTTCTCCTTCTTCTGCTTCTTCTGCTGCGCCCGCCAGACTTCACCTTCTCCTTCTCCTTCTTCTGCTTCTTCTGCTTCACCTTCCTGACTTCACCTTCTCCTTCTCCTTCTTCTACTTCTTCTGCTTCACCCCCTTGACTTCACCTTCTCCTTCTCCTTCTTCTGCTTCTTCTGATTCACCCTCCTAACTTCACCTTCTCCTTCTCCTTCTTCTGCTTCTTCTGATTCACCCTCCTGACTTCACCTTCTCCTTCTCCTTCTTCTACTTCTTCTGATTCACCCTCCAGACCTCACCTTCTCCTTCTCCTTCTTCTACTTCTTCTGATTCACCCTCCAGACTTCATCTTCTCCTTCTCCTTCTTCTACTTCTTCTGATTCACCCTCCAGACCTCACCATCTCCTTCTCCTTCTTCTACTTCTTCTGATTCACCCTCCAGACTTCACCTTCTCCTTCTGCTTCTTCTACTTCTTCTGATTCACCCTCCAGTCTTCACCTTCTCCTTCTCCTTCTTCTGCTTCTTCTGATTCACCCTCCTGACTTCACCTTCTCCTTCTCCTTCTTCTGCTTCTTCTGATTCACCCTCCAGACTTCACCTTTTCCTTCTCCTTCTTCTACTTCTTCTGATTCACCCTCCAGACTTCACCTTCTCCTTCTACTTCTTCTGCTTCTTCTGATTCACCCTCCAGACTTCACCTTCTCCTTCTCCTTCTTCTGCTTCTTCTGCTTCACCCTCCAGACTTCACCTTCTCCTTCTCCTTCTTCTGCTTCTTCTGATTCACCCTCCAGACTTCACCTTCTCCTTCTTCTGCTTCTTCTGATTCACCCTCCAGACCTCACCTTCTCCTTCTCCTTCTTCTACTTCTTCTGATTCACCCTCCTGACTTCACCTTCTCCTTCTCCTTCTTCTGCTTCTTCTGATTCACCCTCCAGACTTCATCTTCTCCTTCTCCTTCTTCTACTTCTTCTGATTCACCCTCCAGACTTCAGTTTCTCCTTCTCCTTCTTCTACTTCTTCTGATTCACCCTCCAGTCTTCACCTTCTCCTTCTCCTTCTTCTGCTTCTTCTGCTTCACCCTCCAGACTTCACCTTCTCCTTCTCTTTCTTCTGCTTCTTGTGATTCACCCTCCAGACTTCACCTTCTCCTTCTCCTTCTTCTGATTCTTCTGATTCACCCTCCAGACTTCACCTTCTCCTTCTCCTTCTTCTGCTTCTTCTGATTCACCCTCCTGACTTCACCTTCTCCTTCTCCTTCTTCTACTTCTTCTGATTCACCCTCCTGACTTCACCTTCTCCTTCTCCTTCTTCTACTTCTTCTGCTTCACCCCCCTGACTTCACCTTCTCCTTCTCCTTCTTCTGCTTCTTCTGCTTCACCCTCCTGACTTCATCTTCTCCTTCTCCTTCTTCTACTTCTTCTGATTCACCCTCCAGACTTCACCTTCTCCTTCTCCTTCTTCTGCTTCTTCTGCTTCACCCTCCAGACTTCACCTTCACCTTCTCCTTCTTCTACTTCTTCTGCTTCACCCCCCTGACTTCACCTTCTCCTTCTCCTTCTTCTGCTTCTTCTGATTCACCCTCCTAACTTCACCTTCTCCTTCTCCTTCTTCTGCTTCTTCTGATTCACCCTCCTGACTTCACCTTCTCCTTCTCCTTCTTCTGCTTCTTCTGATTCACCCTCCAGACTTCACCTTCTCCTTCTCCTTCTTCTGCTTCTTCTGCTTCACCCTCCAGACTTCACCTTCTCCTTCTCCTTCTTCTGCTTCTTCTGCTTCACCCTCCTGACTTCACCTTCTCCTTCTCCTTCTTCTACTTCTTCTGATTCACCCTCCAGACTTCACCTTCTCCTTCTCCTTCTTCTGCTTCTTCTGCTTCACCCTCCAGACTTCACCTTCTCCTTCTCCTTCTTCTACTTCTTCTGCTTCACCCCCCTGACTTCACCTTCTCCTTCTCCTTCTTCTGCTTCTTCTGATTCACCCCCCAGACCTCACCTTCTCCTTCTCCTTCTTCTACTTCTTCTGATTCACCCTCCAGACTTCATCTTCTCCTTCTCCTTCTTCTGCTTCTTCTGATTCACCCTCCAGACTTCACCTTCTCCTTCTCCTTCTTCTGCTTCTTCTGATTCACCCTCCAGACTTCACCTTCTCCTTCTCCTTCTTCTACTTCTTCTGATTCACCCTCCAGACTTCAGTTTCTCCTTCTCCTTCTTCTACTTCTTCTGATTCACCCTCCAGTCTTCACCTTCTCCTTCTCCTTCTTCTGCTTCTTCTGCTTCACCCTCCAGACTTCACCTTCTCCTTCTCTTTCTTCTGCTTCTTCTGATTCACCCTCCAGACTTCACCTTCTCCTTCTCCTTCTTCTGATTCTTCTGATTCACCCTCCAGACTTCACCTTCTCCTTCTCCTTCTTCTGCTTCTTCTGATTCACCCTCCTGACTTCACCTTCTCCTTCTCCTTCTTCTACTTCTTCTGATTCACCTTCCTGACTTCACCTTCTTCTTCTCCTTCTTCTACTTCTTCTGCTTCACCCTCCAGACTTCACCTTCTCCTTCTCCTTCTTCTACTTCTTCTGATTCACCCTAAAGACTTCACCTTCTCCTTCTCCTTCTTCTGCTTCTTCTGATTCACCCTCCAGACTTCACCTTCTCCTTCTCCTTATTCTGCTTCTTCTGATTCACCCTCCAGACTTCACCTTCTCCTTCTCCTTCTTCTGCTTCTTCTGATTCACCCTCCAGACTTCACCTTCTCCTTCTCCTTCTTCTACTTCTTCTGATTCACCCTCCAGACTGCTCCATCTCCTTCTCCTTCTTCTGCTTCTTCTGATTCACCCTCCAGACTTCACCTTCTCCTTCTCCTTTTTCTGCTTCTTCTGATTCACCCTCCAGACTTCACCTTCTCCTTCTCCTTCTTCTGCTTCTTCTGATACACCCTTCAGACTTCACCTTCTCCTTCTCCTTCTTCTGCTTCTTCTGATTCACCCTCCAGACCTCACCATCTCCTTCTCCTTCTTCTACTTCTTCTGATTCACCCTCCAGACTTCATCTTCTCCTTCTCCTTCTTCTGCTTCTTCTGATTCACCCTCCGGACTTCACCTTCTCCTTCTCCTTCTTCTACTTCTTCTGATTCACCCTCCAGACTTCACCTTCTCCTTCTCCTTCTTCTACTTCTTCTGATTCACCCTCCAGACTTCACCTTCTCCTTCTCCTTCTTCTGCTTCTTCTGATTCACCCTCCAGACTTCACCTTCTCCTTCTCCTTCTTCTGCTTCTTCTGCTTCACCCTCCAGACTTCACCTTCTCCTTCTCCTTCTTCTGCTTCTTCTGCTTCACCCTCCTGACTTCACCTTCTCCTTCTCCTTCTTCTACTCCTTCTGATTCACCCTCCAGACTTCACCTTCTCCTTCTCCTTCTTCTGCTTCTTCTGCTTCACCCTCCAGACTTCACCTTCTCCTTCTCCTTCTTCTACTTCTTCTGCTTCACCCTCCAGACTTCACCTTCTACTTCTCCTTCTTCTGCTTCTTCTGCTTCACCCTCCAGACTTCACCTTCTCCTTCTCCTTCTTCTGCTTCTTCTGCTTCACCCTCCTGACTTCACCTTCTCCTTCTCCTTCTTCTACTTCTTCTGATTCACCCTCCAGACTTCACCTTCTCCTTCTCCTTCTTCTGCTTCTTCTGCTTCACCCTCCAGACTTCACCTTCTCCTTCTCCTTCTTCTGCTTCTTCTGCTGCGCCCGCCAGACTTCACCTTCTCCTTCTCCTTCTTCTGCTTCTTCTGCTTCACCTTCCTGACTTCACCTTCTCCTTCTCCTTCTTCTACATCTTCTGCTTCACCCCCTTGACTTCACCTTCTCCTTCTCCTTCTTCTGCTTCTTCTGATTCACCCTCCTAACTTCACCTTCTCCTTCTCCTTCTTCTGCTTCTTCTGATTCACCCTCCTGACTTCACCTTATCCTTCTCCTTCTTCTACTTCTTCTGATTCACCCTCCAGACCGCACCTTCTCCTTCTCCTTCTTCTACTTCTTCTGATTCACCCTCCAGACTTCATCTTCTCCTTCTCCTTCTTCTACTTCTTCTTATTCACCCTCCAGTCTTCACCTTCTCCTTCTCCTTCTTCTGCTTCTTCTGATTCACCCTCCAGACTTCACCTTCTCCTTCTCCTTCTTCTGCTTCTTCTGATTCACCCTCCTGACTTCACCTTCTCCTTCTCCTTCTTCTGCTTCTTCTGATTCACCCTCCAGACTTCACCTTCTCCTTCTCCTTCTTCTGCTTCTTCTGCTTCACCCTCCAGACTTCACCTTCTCCTTCTCCTTCTTCTGCTTCTTCTGCTTCACCCTCCTGACTTCACCTTCTCCTTCTCCTTCTTCTACTTCTTCTGATTCACCCTCCAGACTTCACCTTCTCCTTCTCCTTCTTCTGCTTCTTCTGCTTCACCCTCCAGACTTCACCTTCTCCTTCTCCTTCTTCTACTTCTTCTGCTTCACCCCCCTGACTTCACCTTCTCCTTCTCCTTCTTCTGCTTCTTCTGATTCACCCCCCAGACCTCACCTTCTCCTTCTCCTTCTTCTACTTCTTCTGATTCACCCTCCAGACTTCATCTTCTCCTTCTCCTTCTTCTGCTTCTTCTGATTCACCCTCCAGACTTCACCTTCTCCTTCTCCTTCTTCTGCTTCTTCTGATTCACCCTCCAGACTTCACCTTCTCCTTCTCCTTCTTCTACTTCTTCTGATTCACCCTCCAGACTTCAGTTTCTCCTTCTCCTTCTTCTACTTCTTCTGATTCACCCTCCAGTCTTCACCTTCTCCTTCTCCTTCTTCTGCTTCTTCTGCTTCACCCTCCAGACTTCACCTTCTCCTTCTCTTTCTTCTGCTTCTTCTGATTCACCCTCCAGACTTCACCTTCTCCTTCTCCTTCTTCTGATTCTTCTGATTCACCCTCCAGACTTCACCTTCTCCTTCTCCTTCTTCTGCTTCTTCTGATTCACCCTCCTGACTTCACCTTCTCCTTCTCCTTCTTCTACTTCTTCTGATTCACCTTCCTGACTTCACCTTCTTCTTCTCCTTCTTCTACTTCTTCTGCTTCACCCTCCAGACTTCACCTTCTCCTTCTCCTTCTTCTACTTCTTCTGATTCACCCTAAAGACTTCACCTTCTCCTTCTCCTTCTTCTGCTTCTTCTGATTCACCCTCCAGACTTCACCTTCTCCTTCTCCTTATTCTGCTTCTTCTGATTCACCCTCCAGACTTCACCTTCTCCTTCTCCTTCTTCTGCTTCTTCTGATTCACCCTCCAGACTTCACCTTCTCCTTCTCCTTCTTCTACTTCTTCTGATTCACCCTCCAGACTGCTCCATCTCCTTCTCCTTCTTCTGCTTCTTCTGATTCACCCTCCAGACTTCACCTTCTCCTTCTCCTTTTTCTGCTTCTTCTGATTCACCCTCCAGACTTCACCTTCTCCTTCTCCTTCTTCTGCTTCTTCTGATACACCCTTCAGACTTCACCTTCTCCTTCTCCTTCTTCTGCTTCTTCTGATTCACCCTCCAGACCTCACCATCTCCTTCTCCTTCTTCTACTTCTTCTGATTCACCCTCCAGACTTCATCTTCTCCTTCTCCTTCTTCTGCTTCTTCTGATTCACCCTCCGGACTTCACCTTCTCCTTCTCCTTCTTCTACTTCTTCTGATTCACCCTCCAGACTTCACCTTCTCCTTCTCCTTCTTCTACTTCTTCTGATTCACCCTCCAGACTTCACCTTCTCCTTCTCCTTCTTCTGCTTCTTCTGATTCACCCTCCAGACTTCACCTTCTCCTTCTCCTTCTTCTGCTTCTTCTGCTTCACCCTCCAGACTTCACCTTCTCCTTCTCCTTCTTCTGCTTCTTCTGCTTCACCCTCCTGACTTCACCTTCTCCTTCTCCTTCTTCTACTCCTTCTGATTCACCCTCCAGACTTCACCTTCTCCTTCTCCTTCTTCTGCTTCTTCTGCTTCACCCTCCAGACTTCACCTTCTCCTTCTCCTTCTTCTACTTCTTCTGCTTCACCCTCCAGACTTCACCTTCTACTTCTCCTTCTTCTGCTTCTTCTGCTTCACCCTCCAGACATCACCTTCTCCTTCTCCTTCTTCTGCTTCTTCTGCTTCACCCTCCTGACTTCACCTTCTCCTTCTCCTTCTTCTACTTCTTCTGATTCACCCTCCAGACTTCACCTTCTCCTTCTCCTTCTTCTGCTTCTTCTGCTTCACCCTCCAGACTTCACCTTCTCCTTCTCCTTCTTCTGCTTCTTCTGCTGCGCCCGCCAGACTTCACCTTCTCCTTCTCCTTCTTCTGCTTCTTCTGCTTCACCTTCCTGACTTCACCTTCTCCTTCTCCTTCTTCTACATCTTCTGCTTCACCCCCTTGACTTCACCTTCTCCTTCTCCTTCTTCTGCTTCTTCTGATTCACCCTCCTAACTTCACCTTCTCCTTCTCCTTCTTCTGCTTCTTCTGATTCACCCTCCTGACTTCACCTTATCCTTCTCCTTCTTCTACTTCTTCTGATTCACCCTCCAGACCGCACCTTCTCCTTCTCCTTCTTCTACTTCTTCTGATTCACCCTCCAGACTTCATCTTCTCCTTCTCCTTCTTCTACTTCTTCTTATTCACCCTCCAGTCTTCACCTTCTCCTTCTCCTTCTTCTGCTTCTTCTGATTCACCCTCCAGACTTCACCTTCTCCTTCTCCTTCTTCTGCTTCTTCTGATTCACCCTCCAGACCTCACCATCTCCTTCTCCTTCTTCTACTTCTTCTGATTCACCCTCCAGACTTCACCTTCTCCTTCTGCTTCTTCTACTTCTTCTGATTCACCCTCCAGTCTTCATCTTCTCCTTCTCCTTCTTCTGCTTCTTCTGATTCACCCTCCTGACTTCACCTTCTCCTTCTCCTTCTTCTGCTTCTTCTGATTCACCCTCCAGACTTCACCTTCTCCTTCTCCTTCTTCTACTTCTTCTGATTCACCCTCCAGACTTCACCTTCTCCTTCTACTTCTTCTACTTCTTCTGATTCACCCTCCAGACTTCACCTTCTCCTTCTCCTTCTTCTGCTTCTTCTGCTTCACCCTCCAGACTTCACCTTCTCCTTCTCCTTCTTCTGCTTCTTCTGATTCACCCTCCAGACTTCACCTTCTCCTTCTGCTGCTTCTTCTGATTCACCCTCCAGACCTCACCTTCTCCTTCTCCTTCTTCGACTTCTTCTGATTCACCCTCCTGACTTCACCTTCTCCTTCTCCTTCTTCTGCTTCTTCTGATTCACCCTCCAGACTTCACCTTCTCCTTCTCCTTCTTCTACTTCTTCTGATTCACCCTCCAGACTTCACCTTCTCCTTCTGCTTCTTCTACTTCTTCTGATTCACCCTCCAGTCTTCACCTTCTCCTTCTCCTTCTTCTGCTTCTTCTGATTCACCCTCCTGACTTCACCTTCTCCTTCTCCTTCTTCTGCTTCTTCTGATTCACCCTCCAGACTTCACCTTCTCCTTCTCCTTCTTCTACTTCTTCTGATTCACCCTCCAGACTTCACCTTCTCCTTCTACTTCTTCTGCTTCTTCTGATTCACCCTCCAGACTTCACCTTCTCCTTCTCCTACTTCTGCTTCTTCTGCTTCACCCTCCAGACTTCAACTTCTCCTTCTCCTTCTTCTGCTTCTTCTGATTCACCCTCCAGACTTCACCTTCTCCTTCTTCTGCTTCTTCTGATTCACCCTCCAGACCTCACCTTCTCCTTCTCCTTCTTCTACTTCTTCTGATTCACCCTCCAGACTTCATCTTCTCCTTCTCCTTCTTCTGCTTCTTCTGATTCACCCTCCAGACTTCACCTTCTCCTTCTCCTTCTTCTGATTCTTCTGATTCACCCTCCAGACTTCACCTTCTCCTTCTCCTTCTTCTACTTCTTCTGATTCACCCTCCAGACTTCACCTTCTCCTTCTCCTTCTTCTACTTCTTCTGATTCACCCTCCAGACTTCACCTTCTCCTTCTACTTCTTCTGCTTCTTCTGATTCACCCTCCAGACTTCACCTTCTCCTTCTCCTTCTTCTACTTCTTCTGCTTCACCCCCCTGACTTCACCTTCTCCTTCTCCTTCTTCTGCTTCTTCTGATTCACCCCCCAGACCTCACCTTCTCCTTCTCCTTCTTCTACTTCTTCTGATTCAACCTCCAGACTTCATCTTCTCCTTCTCCTTCTTCTGCTTCTTCTGATTCACCCTCCAGACTTCACCTTCTCCTTCTCCTTCTTCTGCTTCTTCTGATTCACCCTCCAGACTTCACCTTCTCCTTCTCCTTCTTCTACTTCTTCTGATTCACCCTCCAGACTTCAGTTTCTCCTTCTCCTTCTTCTACTTCTTCTGATTCACCCTCCAGTCTTCACCTTCTCCTTCTCCTTCTTCTGCTTCTTCTGCTTCACCCTCCAGACTTCACCTTCTCCTTCTCTTTCTTCTGCTTCTTCTGATTCACCCTCCAGACTTCACCTTCTCCTTCTCCTTCTTCTGATTCTTCTGATTCACCCTCCAGGCTTCACCTTCTCCTTCTCCTTCTTCTGCTTCTTCTGATTTACCCTCCTGACTTCACCTTCTCCTTCTCCTTCTTCTACTTCTTCTGATTCACCCTCCAGACTTCACCTTCTTCTTCTCCTTCTTCTACTTCTTCTGCTTCACCCTCCAGACTTCACCTTCTCCTTCTCCTTCTTCTACTTCTTCTGATTCACCCTCCAGACTTCACCTTCTCCTTCTCCTTCTTCTGCTTCTTCTGATTCACCCTCCAGACTTCACCTTCTCCTTCTCCTTATTCTGCTTCTTCTGATTCACCCTCCAGACTTCACCTTCTCCTTCTCCTTCTTCTGCTTCTTCTGATTCACCCTCCAGACTTCACCTTCTCCTTCTCCTTCTTCTACTTCTTCTGATTCACCCTCCAGACTTCACCTTCTCCTTCTCCTTCTTCTACTTCTTCTGATTCACCCTCCAGACTGCACCATCTCCTTCTCCTTCTTCTGCTTCTTCTGATTCACCCTCCAGACTTCACCTTCTCCTTCTCCTTTTTCTGCTTCTTCTGATTCACCCTCCAGACTTCACCTTCTCCTTCTCCTTCTTCTGCTTCTTCTGATACACCCTTCAGACTTCACCTTCTCCTTCTCCTTCTTCTGCTTCTTCTGATTCACCCTCCAGACCTCACCATCTCCTTCTCCTTCTTCTACTTCTTCTGATTCACCCTCCAGACTTCATCTTCTCCTTCTCCTTCTTCTGCTTCTTCTGATTCACCCTCCAGACTTCACCTTCTCCTTCTCCTTCTTCTGCTTCTTCTGATTCACCCTCCAGACTTCACCTTCTCCTTCTCCTTCTTCTACTTCTTCTGATTCACCCTCCAGACTTCACCTTCTCCTTCTCCTTCTTCTACTTCTTCTGATTCACCCTCCAGACTTCACCTTCTCCTTCTCCTTCTTCTGCTTCTTCTGATTCACCCTCCAGACTTCACCTTCTCCTTCTCCTTCTTCTGCTTCTTCTGCTTCACCCTCCAGACTTCACCTTCTACTTCTCCTTCTTCTACTCCTTCTGATTCACCCTCCAGACTTCACCTTCTCCTTCTCCTTCTTCTGCTTCTTCTGCTTCACCCTCCAGACTTCACCTTCTCCTTCTCCTTCTTCTACTTCTTCTGCTTCACCCTCCAGACTTCACCTTCTCCTTCTCCTTCTTCTGCTTCTTCTGCTTCACCCTCCAGACTTCACCTTCTCCTTCTCCTTCTTCTGCTTCTTCTGCTTCACCCTCCTGACTTCACCTTCTCCTTCTCCTTCTTCTACTTCTTCTGATTCACCCTCCAGACTTCACCTTCTCCTTCTCCTTCTTCTGCTTCTTCTGCTTCACCCTCCAGACTTCACCTTCTCCTTCTCCTTCTTCTGCTTCTTCTGCTGCGCCCGCCAGACTTCACCTTCTCCTTCTCCTTCTTCTGCTTCTTCTGCTTCACCTTCCTGACTTCACCTTCTCCTTCTCCTTCTTCTACTTCTTCTGCTTCACCCCCTTGACTTCACCTTCTCCTTCTCCTTCTTCTGCTTCTTCTGATTCACCCTCCTAACTTCACCTTCTCCTTCTCCTTCTTCTGCTTCTTCTGATTCACCCTCCTGACTTCACCTTCTCCTTCTCCTTCTTCTACTTCTTCTGATTCACCCTCCAGACCTCACCTTCTCCTTCTCCTTCTTCTACTTCTTCTGATTCACCCTCCAGACTTCATCTTCTCCTTCTCCTTCTTCTACTTCTTCTGATTCACCCTCCAGACCTCACCATCTCCTTCTCCTTCTTCTACTTCTTCTGATTCACCCTCCAGACTTCACCTTCTCCTTCTGCTTCTTCTACTTCTTCTGATTCACCCTCCAGTCTTCACCTTCTCCTTCTCCTTCTTCTGCTTCTTCTGATTCACCCTCCTGACTTCACCTTCTCCTTCTCCTTCTTCTGCTTCTTCTGATTCACCCTCCAGACTTCACCTTCTCCTTCTCCTTCTTCTACTTCTTCTGACTCACCCTCCAGACTTCACCTTCTCCTTCTACTTCTTCTGCTTCTTCTGATTCACCCTCCAGACTTCACCTTCTCCTTCTCCTTCTTCTGCTTCTTCTGCTTCACCCTCCAGACTTCACCTTCTCCTTCTCCTTCTTCTGCTTCTTCTGATTCACCCTCCAGACTTCACCTTCTCCTTCTTCTGCTTCTTCTGATTCACCCTCCAGACCTCACCTTCTCCTTCTCCTTCTTCTACTTCTTCTGATTCACCCTCCTGACTTCACCTTCTCCTTCTCCTTCTTCTGCTTCTTCTGATTCACCCTCCAGACTTCACCTTCTCCTTCTCCTTCTTCTACTTCTTCTGATTCACCCTCCAGACTTCACCTTCTCCTTCTGCTTCTTCTACGTCTTCTGATTCACCCTCCAGTCTTCACCTTCTCCTTCTCCTTCTTCTGCTTCTTCTGATTCACCCTCCTGACTTCACCTTCTCCTTCTCCTTCTTCTGCTTCTTCTGATTCACCCTCCAGACTTCACCTTCTCCTTCTCCTTCTTCTACTTCTTCTGATTCACCCTCCAGACTTCACCTTCTCCTTCTACTTCTTCTGCTTCTTCTGATTCACCCTCCAGACTTCACCTTCTCCTTCTCCTTCTTCTGCTTCTTCTGCTTCACCCTCCAGACTTCACCTTCTCCTTCTCCTTCTTCTGCTTCTTCTGATTCACCCTCCAGACTTCACCTTCTCCTTCTTCTGCTTCTTCTGATTCACCCTCCAGACCTCACCTTCTCCTTCTCCTTCTTCTACTTCTTCTGATTCACCCTCCAGACTTCATCTTCTCCTTCTCCTTCTTCTGCTTCTTCCGATTCACCCTCCAGACTTCACCTTCTCCTTCTCCTTCTTCTGATTCTTCTGATTCACCCTCCAGACTTCACCTTCTCCTTCTTCTGCTTCTTCTGATTCACCCTCCAGACCTCACCTTCTCCTTCTCCTTCTTCTACTTCTTCTGATTCACCCTCCTGACTTCACCTTCTCCTTCTCCTTCTTCTGCTTCTTCTGATTCACCCTCCAGACTTCACCTTCTCCTTCTCCTTCTTCTACTTCTTCTGATTCACCCTCCAGACTTCACCTTCTCCTTCTGCTTCTTCTACTTCTTCTGATTCACCCTCCAGTCTTCACCTTCTCCTTCTCCTTCTTCTGCTTCTTCTGATTCACCCTCCTGACTTCACCTTCTCCTTCTCCTTCTTCTGCTTCTTCTGATTCACCCTCCAGACTTCACCTTCTCCTTCTCCTTCTTCTACTTCTTCTGATTCACCCTCCAGACTTCACCTTCTCCTTCTACTTCTTCTGCTTCTTCTGATTCACCCTCCAGACTACACCTTCTCCTTCTCCTTCTTCTGCTTCTTCTGCTTCACCCTCCAGACTTCACCTTCTCCTTCTCCTTCTTCTGCTTCTTCTGATTCACCCTCCAGACTTCACCTTCTCCTTCTTCTGCTTCTTCTGATTCACCCTCCAGACCTCACCTTCTACTTCTCCTTCTTCTACTTCTTCTGAT
The DNA here is from genome assembly GCF_052327205.1 of Somniosus microcephalus. Lineage (NCBI taxonomy): Eukaryota > Metazoa > Chordata > Chondrichthyes > Squaliformes > Somniosidae > Somniosus > Somniosus microcephalus. The sequence continues at coordinate 102,025 of NW_028225930.1, forward strand.
TCACCCTCCAGACTTCATCTTCTCCTTCTCCTTCTTCTGCTTCTTCTGATTCACCCTCCAGACTTCACCTTCTCCTTCTCCTTCTTCTGATTCTTCTGATTCACCCTCCAGACTTCACCTTCTCCTTCTCCTTCTTCTACTTCTTCTGATTCACCCTCCAGACTTCACCTTCTCCTTCTCCTTCTTCTACTTCTTCTGATTCACCCTCCAGACTTCACCTTCTCCTTCTACTTCTTCTGCTTCTTCTGATTCACCCTCCAGACTTCACCTTCTCCTTCTCCTTCTTCTGCTTCTTCTGCTTCACCCTCCAGACTTCACCTTCTCCTTCTCCTTCTTCTGCTTCTTCTGATTCACCCTCCAGACTTCACCTTCTCCTTCTTCTGCTTCTTCTGATTCACCCTCCAGACCTCACCTTCTCCTTCTCCTTCTTCTACTTCTTCTGATTCACCCTCCAGACTTCATCTTCTCCTTCTCCTTCTTCTGCTTCTTCTGATTCACCCTCCAGACTTCACCTTCTCCTTCTCCTTCTTCTGATTCTTCTGATTCACCCTCCAGACTTCACCTTCTCCTTCTCCTTCTTCTACTTCTTCTGATTCACCCTCCAGACTTCACCTTCTCCTTCTCCTTCTTCTACTTCTTCTGATTCACCCTCCAGTCTTCACCTTCTCCTTCTCCTTCTTCTGCTTCTTCTGCTTCACCCTCCAGACTTCACCTTCTCCTTCTCTTTCTTCTGCTTCTTCTGATTCGCCCTCCAGACTTCACCTTCTCCTTCTCCTTCTTCTGATTCTTCTGATTGACCCTCCAGGCTATACCTTCTCCTTCTCCTTCTTCTGCTTCTTCTGATTCACCCTCCAGACTTCACCTTCTCCTTCTCCTTCTTCTACTTCTTCTGATTCACCCTCCAGTCTTCACCTTCTCCTTCTCCTTCTTCTACTTCTTCTGCTTCACCCTCCAGACTTCACCTTCTCCTTCTCCTTCTTCTACTTCTTCTGATTCACTCTCCTGACTTCACCTTCTCCTTCTCCTTGTTCTACTTCTTCTGATTCACCCTCCAGACTTCACCTTCTCCTTCTACTTCTTCTGCTTCTTCTGATTCACCCTCCAGACTTCACCTTCTCCTTCTCCTTCTTCTGCTTCTTCTGATTCACCCTCCAGACCTCACCTTCTCCTTCTCCTTCTTCTGCTTCTTCTGATTCACCCTCCAGACTTCACCTTCTCCTTCTCCTTCTTCTGCTTCTTCTGATTCACCCTCCAGACTTCACCTTCTCCTTCTCCTTCTTGTACTTCTTTTGATTCACCCTCCAGACTTCACCTTCTCCTTCTCCTGCTTCTGCTTCTTCTGATTCACCCTCCAGACTTAACATTCTCCTTCTCCTTCGTCTACTTCTTCTGATTCACCCTCCAGACTAAACCTTCTCCTTCTCCTTCTTCTACTTCTTCTGATTCACCCTCCAGACTTCACCTTCTCCTTCTCCTTCTTCTGCTTCTTCTGATTCACCCTCCAGTCTTCACCTTCTCCTTCTCCTTCTTCTGCTTCTTCTGCTTCACCCTCCAGACTTCACCTTCTCCTTCTCTTTCTTCTGCTTCTTCTGATTCACCCTCCAGACTTCACCTTCTCCTTCTCCTTCTTCTGATTCTTCTGATTCACCCTCCAGGCTTCACCTTCTCCTTCTCCTTCTTCTGCTTCTTCTGATTCACCCTCCTGACTTCACCTTCTCCTTCTCCTTCTTCTACTTCTTCTGATTCACCCTCCAGACTTCACCTTCTTCTTCTCCTTCTTCTACTTCTTCTGCTTCACCCTCCAGACTTCACCTTCTCCTTCTCCTTCTTCTACTTCTTCTGATTCACCCTCCAGACTTCACCTTCTCCTTCTCCTTCTTCTGCTTCTTCTGATTCACCCTCCAGACTTCACCTTCTCCTTCTCCTTATTCTGCTTCTTCTGATTCACCCTCCAGACTTCACCTTCTCCTTCTCCTTCTTCTACTTCTTCTGCTTCACCCTCCAGACTTCACCTTCTCCTTCTCCTTCTTCTACTTCTTCTGATTCACTCTCCTGACTTCACCTTCTCCTTCTCCTTGTTCTACTTCTTCTGATTCACCCTCCAGACTTCACCTTCTCCTTCTACTTCTTCTGCTTCTTCTGATTCACCCTCCAGACTTCACCTTCTCCTTCTCCTTCTTCTGCTTCTTCTGATTCACCCTCCAGACCTCACCTTCTCCTTCTCCTTCTTCTGCTTCTTCTGATTCACCCTCCAGACTTCACCTTCTCCTTCTCCTTCTTCTGCTTCTTCTGATTCACCCTCCAGACTTCACCTTCTCCTTCTCCTTCTTGTACTTCTTCTGATTCACCCTCCAGACTTCACCTTCTCCTTCTCCTGCTTCTGCTTCTTCTGATTCACCCTCCAGACTTAACATTCTCCTTCTCCTTCGTCTACTTCTTCTGATTCACCCTCCAGACTAAACCTTCTCCTTCTCCTTCTTCTACTTCTTCTGATTCACCCTCCAGACTTCACCTTCTCCTTCTCCTTCTTCTGCTTCTTCTGATTCACCCTCCAGTCTTCACCTTCTCCTTCTCCTTCTTCTGCTTCTTCTGCTTCACCCTCCAGACTTCACCTTCTCCTTCTCTTTCTTCTGCTTCTTCTGATTCACCCTCCAGACTTCACCTTCTCCTTCTCCTTCTTCTGATTCTTCTGATTCACCCTCCAGGCTTCACCTTCTCCTTCTCCTTCTTCTGCTTCTTCTGATTCACCCTCCTGACTTCACCTTCTCCTTCTCCTTCTTCTACTTCTTCTGATTCACCCTCCAGACTTCACCTTCTTCTTCTCCTTCTTCTACTTCTTCTGCTTCACCCTCCAGACTTCACCTTCTCCTTCTCCTTCTTCTACTTCTTCTGATTCACCCTCCAGACTTCACCTTCTCCTTCTCCTTCTTCTGCTTCTTCTGATTCACCCTCCAGACTTCACCTTCTCCTTCTCCTTATTCTGCTTCTTCTGATTCACCCTCCAGACTTCACCTTCTCCTTCTCCTTCTTCTGCTTCTTCTGATTCACCCTCCAGACTTCACCTTCTCCTTCTCCTTCTTCTACTTCTTCTGATTCACCCTCCAGACTTCACCTTCTCCTTCTCCTTCTTCTACTTCTTCTGCTTCACCCTCCAGACTTCACCTTCTCCTTCTCCTTCTTCTACTTCTTCTGATTCACCCTCCAGACTTCACCTTCTCCTTCTCCTTCTTCTGCTTCTTCTGATTCACCCTCCAGACTTCACCTTCTCCTTCTCCTTATTCTGCTTCTTCTGATTCACCCTCCAGACTTCACCTTCTCCTTCTCCTTCTTCTGCTTCTTCTGATTCACCCTCCAGACTTCACCTTCTCCTTCTCCTTCTTCTACTTCTTCTGATTCACCCTCCAGACTTCACCTTCTCCTTCTCCTTCTTCTGCTTCTTCTGATTCACCCTCCAGACTTCACCTTCTCCTTCTTCTGCTTCTTCTGATTCACCCTCCAGAACTCACCTTCTACTTCTCCTTCTTCTACTTCTTCTGATTCACCCTCCAGACTTCATCTTCTCCTTCTCCTTCTTCTGCTTCTTCTGATTCACCCTCCAGACTTCACCTTCTCCTTCTCCTTCTTCTGATTCTTCTGATTCACCCTCCAGACTTCACCTTCTCCTTCTCCTTCTTCTACTTCTTCTGATTCACCCTCCAGACTTCACCTTCTCCTTCTCCTTCTTCTACTTCTTCTGATTCACCCTCCAGACTTCACCTTCTCCTTCTACTTCTTCTGCTTCTTCTGATTCACCCTCCAGACTTCACCTTCTCCTTCTCCTTCTTCTGCTTCTTCTGCTTCACCCTCCAGACTTCACCTTCTCCTTCTCCTTCTTCTGCTTCTTCTGATTCACCCTCCAGACTTCACCTTCTCCTTCTTCTGCTTCTTCTGATTCACCCTCCAGACCTCACCTTCTCCTTCTCCTTCTTCTACTTCTTCTGATTCACCCTCCAGACTTCATCTTCTCCTTCTCCTTCTTCTGCTTCTTCTGATTCACCCTCCAGACTTCACCTTCTCCTTCTCCTTCTTCTGATTCTTCTGATTCACCCTCCAGACTTCACCTTCTCCTTCTCCTTCTTCTACTTCTTCTGATTCACCCTCCAGACTTCACCTTCTCCTTCTCCTTCTTCTACTTCTTCTGATTCACCCTCCAGTCTTCACCTTCTCCTTCTCCTTCTTCTGCTTCTTCTGCTTCACCCTCCAGACTTCACCTTCTCCTTCTCTTTCTTCTGCTTCTTCTGATTCGCCCTCCAGACTTCACCTTCTCCTTCTCCTTCTTCTGATTCTTCTGATTGACCCTCCAGACTATACCTTCTCCTTCTCCTTCTTCTGCTTCTTCTGATTCACCCTCCAGACTTCACCTTCTCCTTCTCCTTCTTCTACTTCTTCTGATTCACCCTCCAGACTTCACCTTCTCCTTCTCCTTCTTCTACTTCTTCTGCTTCACCCTCCAGACTTCACCTTCTCCTTCTCCTTCTTCTACTTCTTCTGATTCACTCTCCTGACTTCACCTTCTCCTTCTCCTTGTTCTACTTCTTCTGATTCACCCTCCAGACTTCACCTTCTCCTTCTACTTCTTCTGCTTCTTCTGATTCACCCTCCAGACTTCACCTTCTCCTTCTCCTTCTTCTGCTTCTTCTGATTCACCCTCCAGACCTCACCTTCTCCTTCTCCTTCTTCTGCTTCTTCTGATTCACCCTCCAGACTTCACCTTCTCCTTCTCCTTCTTCTGCTTCTTCTGATTCACCCTCCAGACTTCACCTTCTCCTTCTCCTTCTTGTACTTCTTCTGATTCACCCTCCAGACTTCACCTTCTCCTTCTCCTGCTTCTGCTTCTTCTGATTCACCCTCCAGACTTAACATTCTCCTTCTCCTTCGTCTACTTCTTCTGATTCACCCTCCAGACTAAACCTTCTCCTTCTCCTTCTTCTACTTCTTCTGATTCACCCTCCAGACTTCCCCTTCTCCTTCTCCTTCTTCTGCTTCTTCTGATTCACCCTCCAGTCTTCACCTTCTCCTTCTCCTTCTTCTGCTTCTTCTGCTTCACCCTCCAGACTTCACCTTCTCCTTCTCTTTCTTCTGCTTCTTCTGATTCACCCTCCAGACTTCACCTTCTCCTTCTCCTTCTTCTGATTCTTCTGATTCACCCTCCAGGCTTCACCTTCTCCTTCTCCTTCTTCTGCTTCTTCTGATTCACCCTCCTGACTTCACCTTCTCCTTCTCCTTCTTCTACTTCTTCTGATTCACCCTCCAGACTTCACCTTCTTCTTCTCCTTCTTCTACTTCTTCTGCTTCACCCTCCAGACTTCACCTTCTCCTTCTCCTTCTTCTACTTCTTCTGATTCACCCTCCAGACTTCACCTTCTCCTTCTCCTTCTTCTGCTTCTTCTGATTCACCCTCCAGACTTCACCTTCTCCTTCTCCTTATTCTGCTTCTTCTGATTCACCCTCCAGACTTCACCTTCTCCTTCTCCTTCTTCTACTTCTTCTGCTTCACCCTCCAGACTTCACCTTCTCCTTCTCCTTCTTCTGCTTCTTCTGATTCACCCTCCAGACTTCACCTTCTCCTTCTCCTTCTTCTACTTCTTCTGATTCACCCTCCAGACTTCACCTTCTCCTTCTCCTTCTTCTACTTCTTCTGCTTCACCCTCCAGACTTCACCTTCTCCTTCTCCTTCTTCTACTTCTTCTGATTCACTCTCCTGACTTCACCTTCTCCTTCTCCTTGTTCTACTTCTTCTGATTCACCCTCCAGACTTCACCTTCTCCTTCTCTTTCTTCTGCTTCTTCTGATTCACCCTCCAGACTTCACCTTCTCCTTCTCCTTCTTCTGATTCTTCTGATTCACCCTCCAGGCTTCACCTTCTCCTTCTCCTTCTTCTGCTTCTTCTGATTCACCCTCCTGACTTCACCTTCTCCTTCTCCTTCTTCTACTTCTTCTGATTCACCCTCCAGACTTCACCTTCTTCTTCTCCTTCTTCTACTTCTTCTGCTTCACCCTCCAGACTTCACCTTCTCCTTCTCCTTCTTCTACTTCTTCTGATTCACCCTCCAGACTTCACCTTCTCCTTCTCCTTCTTCTGCTTCTTCTGATTCACCCTCCAGACTTCACCTTCTCCTTCTCCTTATTCTGCTTCTTCTGATTCACCCTCCAGACTTCACCTTCTCCTTCTCCTTCTTCTACTTCTTCTGCTTCACCCTCCAGACTTCACCTTCTCCTTCTCCTTCTTCTACTTCTTCTGATTCACTCTCCTGACTTCACCTTCTCCTTCTCCTTGTTCTACTTCTTCTGATTCACCCTCCAGACTTCACCTTCTCCTTCTACTTCTTCTGCTTCTTCTGATTCACCCTCCAGACTTCACCTTCTCCTTCTCCTTCTTCTGCTTCTTCTGATTCACCCTCCAGACCTCACCTTCTCCTTCTCCTTCTTCTGCTTCTTCTGATTCACCCTCCAGACTTCACCTTCTCCTTCTCCTTCTTCTGCTTCTTCTGATTCACCCTCCAGACTTCACCTTCTCCTTCTCCTTCTTGTACTTCTTCTGATTCACCCTCCAGACTTCACCCTCTCCTTCTCCTGCTTCTGCTTCTTCTGATTCACCCTCCAGACTTAACATTCTCCTTCTCCTTCGTCTACTTCTTCTGATTCACCCTCCAGACTAAACCTTCTCCTTCTCCTTCTTCTACTTCTTCTGATTCACCCTCCAGACTTCACCTTCTCCTTCTCCTTCTTCTGCTTCTTCTGATTCACCCTCCAGTCTTCACCTTCTCCTTCTCCTTCTTCTGCTTCTTCTGCTTCACCCTCCAGACTTCACCTTCTCCTTCTCTTTCTTCTGCTTCTTCTGATTCACCCTCCAGACTTCACCTTCTCCTTCTCCTTCTTCTGATTCTTCTGATTCACCCTCCAGGCTTCACCTTCTCCTTCTCCTTCTTCTGCTTCTTCTGATTCACCCTCCTGACTTCACCTTCTCCTTCTCCTTCTTCTACTTCTTCTGATTCACCCTCCAGACTTCACCTTCTTCTTCTCCTTCTTCTACTTCTTCTGCTTCACCCTCCAGACTTCACCTTCTCCTTCTCCTTCTTCTACTTCTTCTGATTCACCCTCCAGACTTCACCTTCTCCTTCTCCTTCTTCTGCTTCTTCTGATTCACCCTCCAGACTTCACCTTCTCCTTCTCCTTATTCTGCTTCTTCTGATTCACCCTCCAGACTTCACCTTCTCCTTCTCCTTCTTCTGCTTCTTCTGATTCACCCTCCA